>NC_045156.1:440000-457500 GCF_900700415.2 Clupea harengus
CTGAGGCAATAACCTCAACAGAACTTTGACTAAGTGATATCGTAGCCTAGTTCATGTTCATTCCGTCCGAAGTGTGTTACGTTTATATATATGACAAAATAAAATATTACAAAATATGCTGCGATGTAGGTTATAACGCACAGCTTAAATGCAAACACGAGTCACTGCTGTCATCGTTCTCTTCACAAATGCACAAAAGACAAACAACCACCCACTGAGACAAGCACGTAGAGCTTGTCAGTTGTCACTGAAACATAGCAGTGACCGTCTTTTGAGGAGCTTTTACGCACTTACACGGTTAAGGAGGCGGCGAGCGCACCAAACTGGTCCCACGCAATCAACAGGTTTTGTCACTTGGCACTTCCGATCAGAACTGATTTAGGCAAACGAAATAACAAAGTAAATCTGGAACACTCTCACAGCCTCAGCCAAACACACAGACACATACATACATACAAATACACACATACAGTTTTGGTTATTCGCTGCGGAAAGAACAAGATTAATGTGACATTTAGGGTACATCACATACCTTCCGGAGTCTGAGCGCACGCTGGCCCCGTGAACCATGGTAGCGCTGCACACAAGGCGAGCATCTTCAGAATCCCCGCCATTCTTATACCCAGCAAAAGTTATTTCGTGAACAATCAGTATATCATGATGAGGACATGTATAGATAGATTTGTTCAGGTGCTAAAGCCCCTCAGTCCACAGTCCAATCTTGCGGAATTTCTTGAACTGCACAATAAATGAAGTAAAATGAATGCAAATGTAGCCCCCTAGCCTAATACAACTTCCCCTTCGCAAAAAAGCCGGTAAATCACCAACAAAATCATATTTACTGGGCCAGGGTCTATAGTTATTCGCTGCAATGATTTAATTCCCAGGGATTTGTTAATTTCCAAGTGGGCGACGAGATTGATGGTCCTCCGTAGCGTTTCCTTATTGTCTTGGTTTAAACAGAGCGCTTTTCCTTTCTTCTTCCATTAAAAAGGAAAATAACAGGTGATATAACAAAAGATATTTCATTCGAACAAGGAAGAGTTCGGACAAGAAAAAGTTGTCGGTTGCGCTTCAGCAGTCATTTCGCGTCGTAGTAAACCTAATAGTGGACTCTGATTGGCTCAAAAATAAACACAAGGACCAATCAAGAGGCCAGTGTCTAAACAATGTCTGTGTCTACAAATCAAAACAACTAAAATAATGAAAAGAAAAAAAATAACTCTACTGACCTATTTGAGATTAGGATGAACCGGGTATTTATGTAAGGTTTAATAATTGTTTGCACAAATGAGTTGTGTATGTTGGTCATTTTTTTGACAGCTTTACAGCTTGGCAAGTGTCAGATAGGCCAGTATAATGCGTGAACAATTTGCTATATTGTCCACAGTAAGCTTTGTGGCTAATTGAAGGCACGATCCTATGTTTGTTTTTCTAGGGATCAATGAACATGCATATAGTTTTATAATTTACCAGTCGCCAAGGAAGTTAGTCACATTTTCCATGAAATGGAATAATCATGTACTCATCTTATTCTATTGTTTTTATAGAAGTTTTACATCTGATTTGGTATAGCTGGTAGATCTGAGGACGGAATTCTGAGCCCAATCAGTGGGTCTCTCTTTCCCCCCCGTGCTGCAGGGAAAAACGAAGTGTGATATGTACGACTAAACCTGATAGATAGCACTGCACAGCATGAATGTTGTGTTTATTGACTGTCGAATGACAGCTGAAATAACACCCTACTCGTCTTATTTGCAGTAATAGCTCTTTTTTTCTAAATAAATATATAAATGACATTGTGTGGAAAAAAATCCTTAACGTGCGGGATAAATTAAGGCTATGCTTCATCTCCCGGGTTGGTGATATCAGTAAAACATAAATCTTGATGTTGAGATGGAAATGATAACTTCAGGTGTCATTTCATTGCAAATCTCTAAATTACAGTCATTACAGAGCAAGTGTTAAATGAAAGGATAGTCTGAGACACCACTGGGAAGTGGCAGCCTTGTGCCAGTCAGTCCCTCTTGCCCCTTATCCAGACGGAACAGGAGCACTGATAAATGCTGGCTGTTGTGAGCAGAAGACTGAGAAGCCGGGCTGTTTTCTGTGAAGGGCTGTATTGTGTCCCAGTATCGCCAACTGGTTAATCGTCCTTTCTTTGATGGTTCTGGGCTGAGATTCTCACAATGGCTGCCATTGTGCCAATGTGGATGACAGACTTGTGCACCTCATACAGAGGGGAGTGTGTAAGGCTTTTCTTGTGTGCGTCAGCAATAAACAAAACTTGCCTCAATTATTGCCAAATGTTAATGAATAGAGGCACTTTTTGGTTGTGTGAAACATTTTTCAAATGACGTTCAAATATTCATTTTGTTCAGATGATGACTACCATGTTTGAACTGATGAACCCGAGTGACGAAATAAAACACAATTGTTTTTTCTTTTAAATGTAGTGAACCCATAGATACATAACATGCTGTCACTGAGGTGTTTGCATGTACCTCAGGCTTTACATAAATGTCTCTGTCTGTAGACCTTTCAGTGAGGGGAACAGGTTTTTCTTTAAACAGGCTCTTCCTGAAGTACGAGTTAGTGTGTTGCAGTGATTGCACAAACAACGTACTCAAAAAGAAGGAATGAAAGAATCAAACAAAGAAAAAAGAAAAAAGCAATGCGTGACATAGGTGAACAAAAGTACCTTGAAAGGTGAGCAGGTTTTACAATTACCAGTTGCCCACCTGTTGTGACTAGTAAGGAAAAGACAATGAGGTCAGATAGCACTGTGTTTGTTCCAGAGCACATAACTACTTACTGTTCAAACGTGCCAGTTATTTTCCTTGTAGGCTGAACATGCTGTTCTCATATGACACAGACACAAAGACAACAATTCATAACAGTTGGAGAGTTTTTAGTCCAGGGCTTCATTTGCAAAGGATCACTGATCTCGATTTCACTGTATATGCCCCCAGACTGTGGTGGTACAGTCAGTGTGAGGTCTGCATGGCATACCACCTCAAACCTTTTGGAAGACTTAATGGCTCTGGGAATAACTGCACATTCTCAGTGGTTAATAACTTACTAGCAAACAGCACCTGAGACCTGTCGATATACTGCTGTCTTTAAACATACCAGTGTTAATCTCCCCCTTCCCCCCACCCCCAGCCCAAACACACACAATGTTCCCAATCAGTAAACCATTAATAATCGATTATTAATTAACACTGATTTATCAGAAGGTTTCAGCTACCAAGAAGAATGTATTAATCGTCCTTCATATTATCAACAAAATCCACAACACATTTGTGTAAAAACAGGCCTTTATGGTTATTTGGTGTGTTGTCTTGAATTGGTAAATTCCATCTGAAGTAAACATTTGTAAGACCTGTGGACCTGAAGCATATAGAAAGCACACCTCAGTTTGATTAATGTAACTATATATATGGTACTATTTCCGATTAATACTAAAAATATTGAGGACATGTTGCACTGTTTGGAAAATAGTTAATAATTTGTTTATCATCAAACCAGGGACACAACAGTATAATTACCCGGTGTAGTTATTAATATAGGTAAATGAGTCACTGAGATTTACAATCAGTCTTTAATGACAGTACTTCGCTTTCAGAGCATATCAGTCTCCTACATTGCTGACCCTTTTAATGTCAGCAGAAAGACTGACCTCTCCTAGTCCAAAGGATCGCACTCTAGCAATAAAAGGGCAATAAGGAAAGAGAACATAAGAATGACAACATAAAATGAATAGCCACACTTCAAATGCTGTGTTATACATTTTGTCATATGTCCATGTTCACTTTTTCAACAGCATGGCAGTTTAGTTGCTGAGAGTTGTTGTGCGTGTATGTGTGTGTGTGTGTGTGTGTGTGTGTGTGTGTGTGTGTGTGTGTGTGTGTGTGTGTGTGTGTGTGTATGTGTGCCCATCTACTTGCAACACCACACTGCAAAAGACGTGTTCTTGCTGTGATGCCCTGAGAGCAGGCCTCCAGCACATTTGGTTCAGGTCAGGACTGTGTGTCTGCCTTCGTGTCATGGTCAGCTGACTCCCAGGTTACATTTTCACAACATTAGACACTCTATGCATTAAATGGTACTTGTTAGGTCAGAAATAGTGCTATGGTGTACTACACCAAAGTAGGCCCGATGAATTATTTTATTTTTAAAATATTTGAATTGGCACTTTATTATTGCTACATAGATATGATTTAGATTTCATGAAATGAAAACACAACTGTTGAACTTATAACGTAATAAGTTATATATTTTGTGTCAGCCTATGTCACATAAAAGTAAATGCATGCCTTTGTTTTAACATTAAGGGAATTAGAAAAAGAAAATAATCAAATAAACAAATAAAAGTGTTTTGGTTAAGCCTGAAGCCATTGAGCGCTGAAGGATATGACTATAGCTACACTGCCACTAAGAGGTTACATCTTAATATTGCAGGGCTGCTTTGCTACAACAAAAAGGAAATCTCACTTTGCAATCGAAACAACTTTGTTGTTCTTCAGCTGAACTGGTTTAACCGGTGTGAAAAGAAACATCATGTTCCCAAAGAGATGTACTCCAGCAGTTTGTCAAGAAAGTTTGTCTACAGGATTATGATTTCAAATTGAGCTAACAAATTCTCTGCGAGAGAAAACTCTAAGACATGAAAATGTTGGTGATAAATTAGCTCATTAGGCGTTACTATCCCACATTACTGAAGGCTGAAAACACCACATTGGTTTTCAGCTGAGCTAATCATAGTGTATGCACATCGATCAACATTATATTGAAAGAGATTGTGCTGCTCACAGCAGACAAGACTAAACTGAGACAATAAATGAAACCAGGAGGGAGATGAGCCATAGCATCCATCCCCTTGAGAAAGGCCTGTGTGATCTTCTGCTCGTCTTTACTTCACTTTATAAGAAACAGATTTAATGTTGCATTCTTTTGAAAGCATTACATCAGCATAGAGTGATCTCAAATGAAAGCACTTAGTCAAAACCAAAACCATTCCCCACAGCTTGTTGACAAGCAGTCTAAGAATATCTGGTCTCAATCAAGATCAAAAGTTGAAAATAGCAAAACTATATTCCAAGTGAAATTTTATCAGACCTAGTCTTGCAGCGGCAGACCAGTAAGAAAAATATCAGGAGTGAATGGATGTGTACCTCAAGTGATAGTCAGAAGCTTGTGTGCATAAAAAACAGATCTTAAACAAAATTAAGGAATTAAAAAATCTAAAAAAAGACAGAAGACCCAACAGGCCATACAGAAAACAGGTTTATTGTCAACACAGCGGGATTATATTTGTATCTGTGTGTGAGTTTACAGTCGAGGGGTCAGACAGCGACTCCAACGACTACATCACATCATAATAATAATCAGCATCACCTTGGTTACGAAAGTCATTATCATTACGATTACAGCATAATTTATGGGGTGAGTTGTTTGCTCTTTATTTTTCCAAGACTTGTTTTAATGTGTTTATTTTTTTTTATTATTCACAGACACTGTCTAAGCCATCAAAAAGTCTTTTTTTTTAAACCCGAAATACTATGAATGTCCACGACCAAAAAGGAACCAAAGGGCACTCTTTTAACACGGCAACCAATACAGAACATAGAGGGCTGAAACAAACAAACAAATAAACAAACAAACAAATACATAAATAAATAAATACAAAACTGTAATACATACACATATAAATAAATCAGGGCATTTGTATAAATGCCTTTTCTGATTAAAGAGCAAATTAGTAGTGCTTCCAGACAAGTAGGAAATAAAATAATCAAGTTATGAAATCAGACAACAAACAAGCAAAAAGAAACAAATAATTCAATGACCAAAAAAGGTTCCTTTCATGCCAGTCCATCAAACCATTTGTTTCTTACAAAACTTCATATAAGGCCACAAAACTCAAACAGTTGCACACATGGATTGCAGCAGAGATACTGCTCTCTAGTGCATGTGACTGGACCAAATACGTGATTATTGTTGTACAGTTTGAATATTCACTGTTTTGTGTTATTTATTACACACACACACACACACACACACTCACACACACACACACACAAGACAAGAGTTGATGCTGGCATCACCTATTGTGTTTCCTGGTATAAAATGGTTATGGGAAGTGGTAAGGTAAGGATGTGGTCCCGTTTTCTGATTCTCCCATGTTCACTATACAACTCTGAATGCGGGAATGCCGAATGGCTAACATATACACTTGTGATTTGGAGCAAAACACACGTAGAGGCAGTGCTGTGTTTTCTGGACATTTCTACAAGAATTGCACACGAATACATATCCAAATGAATAAATAAATGGAAGAAAAATCAAATTATAAAAAATAAAAATAGTCGATATAAACAAATCATACAAGAGAGTTCACATTCATTTACAATAAAGAATACTCTGGAGACTTTCTGCATCACCTGGTTCAATAAAGCACTATGAAATTGCAACCCAAAGGAAAACATGAGGCAATATGATGCAGTTTGTGTTTTAGCAGTTCCATCCAGACACACATGGGAGTGAGTGTGTGTATGTGTGTGCATGTGTGTATGTGTATGTGTATGTATGTGCATGTGTGTGCATGTGTGTGTCTGTGTGTGTGTGTGTGTGTATGTGTGTGTGTGTGTGTGAGCAGCTAAGGACATCTATTTAAACACATCTGACAATGCACAGATAGAACACCTCAATCAAAGCACCAAAGAGAGACACATGAAGCAACATGAATCTATTTGAAGATAAATCTATCCAGACAAAAAAGAATCTAACCGGAGAGAAAGAAACGCAACCACGACACATAGCATCCGACAAAGAATCTACTTATTAAAGATCAAACTACAAATCTAAAGAAACTACCTACTACCTACCCACAGAAACTACCAGAAAGGACTACACAGTGCATTCCATACTCATCTATCTAGCTCTCTATCCATCTACAACATCTATCTACCCTAAAGTAGCAGAGCAGCATGCAGGCCATGCAGTGTTAGCGAAAAAGGGTGTTAGCCCACAGTGGGCTCTATTACTAAACAGTGGGCACAACACTGCTAAAGCTACCGTAACAGATCTAACCAGGCAATAAGGCTACTGCATCTACTCACCACATCAGCAAACTGTCCACACAATGCAACCACAAGGGAGCATGCCACGTTGACCAAGCCTATCCTACTATTGCACGACACTTGCATGCACTCTAACCTCGGCTGAGCTACGCTATCACAGGAGACTGGCATGCAGGCAACACTGACACATACTCAGTAAGTCACTGACAAATACAGACTAAAACTATCCCTCACTTAGTATAACAAGCAAACGGTAACCAACTCTACTGCGAGGGCTGTGTAGGTGTGTAGTACATGTGTGTGTGTGTTTGTGTGTGTGTGTATGTGTGTCTGTGTATTGTGTGTGTGTCTGTGTGTATGTGCAGTACATGTGTGTGTGTATTATGGGGAAGTGTGCGTGTGTATATATGTGTGTGTGTAAGTGTGCGAGTGCTTGAAGGTAAGAGCCACTGCTAAACCTCATGAAACTGCATCATCATTGCATCAAATAAGAAAAAGAAAAATATATATCAATATATACATTTAAAAAAAAAAATCAACATAGAATTATATTGCAATTCATCTGATAATTTAAACTAATCTGCTCTCGTGCTGCACTACATCAAGGTGTCACCATTAGGACAGAGTGACAGAGGAAAGTGGACGGACACAGAGACACTGAGAGTAGTGACTGAAGAGATAGTGAGTCCTGCCCAAATGGATCAAGGCAACAGTTAACGGTGTGAGGAGACAAACACTGGTGAACATACAGTATACTGTGTATTTCTATGTATTGGTTGTTAGCTGTACTGCACTGACTGTAACTAAGTTACTATTGGTCATCAAGTTACTAAGGTCAGACTGAGGTGGAGAGAGGAACAAAGACACAAAAAATATGGTGTGTGCATTTAAAAAAAATAAATGTACATGTTTGTTTCTCTGTGTGTAAGCATGTAGTATGCTGTGTGCGTATGAGAACAGTCCATTCACAGAGACCACCCAAGGCCTATTCCAACCAGTCCACTAGCCATGCCTTTGACGAACGAATGAAGAAATCTAATCTTAAAAACTTAACTAAACAAAAAAAAAACACAACAAGCTAACCCCAAAGTAACCCTCCCCGGCACCCTTGATCCCATCCCACCCCACCCCACCCCACCCCACCCCATCTAAAAGCCCACCCACATCTCACTTCTTGTTTTTTAGCTGGTTGGCCAGCCAGTCGAGCCCCTCGTACAGACCGTCGCCGCTGGTGGCACAGGTGGCCTGGATGTACCAGTTGCGGTGACGCAGGGAGTGCAGGCCCAGTTTGTCTGTGATCTCGGCTGCATTCATGGCATTGGGCAGATCCTGGGATCAAACGGATTCACAGTACAGGAATAAACACAAATAACAGGAGTAGAATCACAGTTAGATGTATGCCCCTGAGCAGATGCTATGTTATTAATGATATTTCTTTCTCTGGGGAGATGCCACATAGATGTAAGGGTTTGTTAGAGTCATGGAAGCATCACTGACAACATAAATACATTATACATAATACATAAATACATTGGGTACAACACAAATTCCTGGAGAGAGAGCGAGAGAGAAAGAGAGAGACAGAGAGAGAGAGAAAGAGAAAGAGAGGGAGAAAGAAAGAGAAAGAGAGAGAGAAAGAGAGAGAGAGGGAGAGAAGGCATACCTGTTTGTTGGCAAAGACAAGCAGCACGGCATCACGGAGCTCATCCTCAGCTAACATTCTCATTAACTCTTCTCTGGCCTCGTTCACACGCTCCCGATCATTGCTGTCTACGACAAAGATCAGACCTGGGGGAGAACACCGGGCGTGTGTGAGCAGAAATGAAGTACGTGTGTGTGTGTGTCTGTTTGTGTGTGTGTGTGTGTGTGTGTGTGTGTGTCTCTCTGAGTGTGTGTGTGTATATGTCTCTCTGACAGCGTGTGTGTCCTGTGTGTGTGTGTGTGCGCGTGTGTGTCCTGTGTGTGTGTGTGTGTGCGCGTGTGTGTGTGTTGTGGCTGCACTAACCTTGAGTATTCTGGAAGTAGTGCCTCCATAAAGGTCTGATCTTGTCTTGGCCACCCACATCCCACACAGTAAAGCTGATGTTTTTGTACTCCACAGTCTCCACATTAAACCCTAGAAATAGAAGTACAATTAGCAATCACACTGTGATTGATCCACAATACAGACACACCCCACATCTAATCTGCATGAGGTTTAATTAGTATTTCCCACTAAAATGATGATAACCTATGATACATAAGTAATACATTCTATTTCTCTCACTCAAAACAGGAAAGACTCATACCGATGGTGGGAATGGTGGTGACTATCTCTCCTAGTTTGAGCTTGTACAGAATGGTGGTTTTTCCGGCTGCATCCAGTCCCACCATCAGAATCCTCATCTCCTTCTTGCCGATTAGACTCTTGAGCAGGTTTCCGAAGATATTCCCCATCCTTCAACCGATGGATGTGACGTCTCCACACAATAGTCTGCAGGTGTGTTGGTGGGTGGAAACGTTGAGCAAATAAATACCTTTGCTTCTCCAATTATCCAATTATTGCTTCTCCAAGTATCAGGTTTTCAGTTAGGATGGACATTGGACATATAAAACATGTTTCCATGATCTATGGTACCATATGGTAACATATCAGCTGAAATACACATTTTTATTTTTGCTCAAAAGACATTTAATCAATTCAAGGTATCCCGAAAAATATCCAGAGGGATACATTTTTCACTGTGGGATCATGGCAAAGCCTGTAGTGTGTGCATAATTCAAGTGAATCAAGTATTAAGCATTAAGCATCTGTGCATCATTAAATTAGAACAAAACTCCACTGATTGCACATTTTGAGGTTGTTTGTTTGTTGGGGGGGGGGGGGGTTCAGTATGAAACGTTCTAACTGTCTTGCCTGCATCAAACATTTAGCAGTGAAGTGCTCTTACTTCCCTTTAACACAAGGGCCCAGCCTGACATTCAGTGATACTGAACGCATGTTAAGACTCTTAGCAAATGAATGTGATTTAAAACTACTCTCTGGAGTTTAAGAGGTACAAATTCAGCCAATATCATCTTTTCACTAAATTTGACGGCCTTCTCAGTTGTTTCATAGATTATTAATCTGGATGAATAATGGATTAAAAATAGACAGATTGCCTCCTACACATAGGCTATATGGTAATAATGCTGGGGGTTCTACGCGTAGGCATTGCCCTAAGAGAATAGATGAACAAAGATTTTCAGATTTTAGATTTTAGTAATACAGTCATTGCATGATTATGTTATCAACACAGTTTATCAAGAAACTGTAAACATACAAGTCAACGATGAGGGTGTTTTGCTTTTTGTTAAAGCAGTTTGACAAATGCCAGCTTGTAGTTTGGTATTCATTCAAAAAACACAGTAAAGATATAGTCCCTTCAGATATAGATATGAATGAAAAGAGCAAACACACATACACACAGACACTCTCTCTCACACACACACACCCACACATACAGTGGGCACTACACTGCCATGTCTCCAGGCTGTCGGATCCCACAATCTGTTCTGCCTGCTCTACATTTGTCTTTTTCACACATGCCTCATGAGTCTATAATGACACCACTACATCACTGAAGAACAACATTTAACTCCATTTCATATCTTCAAGGTACTACAATCCTTATATACAACTTTATGCACCAGTAGGCACTTCAGAGTAAAGCATTACCCAAGGTACAACTACCCAAAAACAAGGTGACTCTATTGGGTGATTTCATGCATGTCAATAACTGAGCATAATATAAAATGACAATAGTTCACTGTCATGATTACAAACATACTTCACAAAAATATATCTATTTCCATTTAGGCGGCATGCCACCGGAGGGGGAGAATCCCTGTCCATGGTGCTGACAGGACCTGTCATTCACCCTTGTCCTTGTGCGCCGCCACCTGAACCAAAACACGGCATCTAGGCGATGATTCAGTATTTGATGGCATATTTTTTCTCTAAAGATTTTTACATTGTGCCCAAGCTAGATGTATAAAGACGGGATTTCATGAAACCGCGTTCTGTCTATCGCTGCGTGATTATGGAGGCCATTCCTTTCACTGCGCTGAGGTAGCTCACCCGGGAGGGGAATGACAGAATCGCAAGGTGCTGCTCGGAAGTAGCTTGCCTGGTCATATTTTGTCTCCGTAACGAACCATATGAAATACCATACAGACATCACATTCAAAATTATACCAAGGTTATTGCAGACCAGTAGGCCCTATAGAGGTTTTTTTTTTTTTTGCTTAACGTTGACGGAGTCGATGTGGGCTAATGCATCTAGCCAGTTAGCAAGAAGCAGGCCAAGCCTTGGATTTGGTACAGGCACAAGCTACTGTAAATTGCTTATGATATGCGCTTCTTCGAGAAACGTTTCAGAATGCTTCAGAATCGTGTCAATAAGCCTTGCATAATGCGCAAGATTGCACACGGCAAGATGTGATGAAACCGAGAGAGCATCTCGGAGATCCACCCCGCTACTCATTCTAAAACAGAGCTAGCCTGCACTGGTCACAAGCGAATATCTTCTAATTTCTTTGCAATTACATGATGACCCTCTGATGACAGCTGTTAGGGTCATCTGTTAACGATTGTACAGCAATACAAAAAAATTGACAGCTTCTGAAATGATCCCTGTATTTTTACCATTTGCTCACGTCTGCATCCCTACTCACCTCCAACGCTAACAGCAGCCGGATTCGGACGCCGACAGGCAGGATGTCTCACGATACTTCCTATGGACCACGCCGTTACAAAAGACTAGAGTATGCCACACATATGGGTTTTCTCGCGATATCCTCTTCCTCGCACTGGTAAGCGTCAACACGCCATCTGAATTGCAATCATCCATCAACATGAATGAGCTTTTTTTTATGCCTATTAATTTGAGTAGATATGAGTGTAATGGAGTGATCCCTGTTTGAAGACATGTGTTGCTGTAAGCGCTTTAAAACGGAGTTTCTGTCTCCCATCTGTCAACGCAGCACATTTTGCAAAATGCCTACCTTTTGATCAGATAAATCCAGCATCATGCTGTGCTTCGTTATAACTGTCCATCTCCATGATGTGTACTACTACTCTCTCTCTCTCTCTCTCTCTCTCTCTCTCTCTCTCTCTCTCTCTGTGTGTGTGTGTGTGTGATAAAATGATTCCCCACAAGCCTGTGAGTATGGTATATAAAGGTTACTTACTGTACATATTTAGCTGATAAAGAAATATTCAGACCTAGAATGTCAAACTGAAGTGATGACTCAAGTAACAATAGCTTCCCCAGCATGTTCTTCTCCTCTTCTTTTCCATTAAACAGATTATAACATTTATTACAGTTTGGCTCTATGTCCTTTCTTGAGTAACACGATTATAATAGGCAGTTTTGACTGGGAACACTACAAGTGCTATTTGTACTATGTTAAGGGCAAATACAGTTTAGGGCATTCAAAACAAATGTCCTATCCACACTTTGACACTAAGTGGTCTATGATGAAAAGCACAATATGTGTTTAATATAGTTTTTAAAAAACCCTAAATAATATTAATTTGACTATAATGAGTTGTACATGTGAAGCTCAGCAAGGCTTACAAAAACACAAGTTCCAGAGAGGATTGCAAAACTTGTAATTATTAGGAAAAAAGTCAAGTGGTAATTCTGTATTATGACAAATTGATTTGAAGTTATCATGGGTCAGTCAATTTTGAGCAGGAATACAAAATTGAAATGAAATGAACACACACTAAAATGAAAAAAAAAATAAAGTGGAATTAAGTCACATGCAAGGCAAGACATACCTTTTTCTGTAGCTAGTGACGTTGTTAGTCTCATAAAATAACATATCTGGCTGTTTCATACATTTTGCTTTAAAAACAAATTTAAGAATGCACTTAAATTAATAACTTCACTTATTTTGTAATAAACAGCTTGAATTGAGTAAATTTCTCCACAGTTTTGTACTACATTATTACATAATCAGGTGGTGGTTAGACGCTGTATGTGTTTCACAGTGCATTTTGAAATAACCGCCACAATAAGCAATCTGTAATATCTTGTTCTTCTTTGCGCTTAGGTATAAATGAAGCTGAAGTTACTGTGTGAGTATGAGTGCAGGTTTCCCCCCCCAGTAATGAATCACTGTGTTCAGTGCATCCTTGAAGCCTCCTTTTGACCACGGAGCAGATTTCTCTCACATCTCTCTTCATTAGATAAAATGGTTCAACACCCTTGAACCAAGGCAGGACACCTTTCCTACACACGCAAGTCACAAATGAGCAGATCAAAGAGATGTATAGATATATGATCAAAGATATGTATAGATATATGATCAAAGAGATGTATAGAGATATGATCAAAGATATGTATAGATATATGATCAAAGAGATATGTATAGATATATGATCAAAGAGATGTATAGAGATATGATCAAAGAGATGTATAGATATATGATCAAAGAGATATGTATAGATATATGATCAAAGAGATGTATAGATATATGATCAAAGAGATGTATAGATATATGATCAAAGATATGTATAGATATATGATCAAAGAGATATGATCAAAGACATATGTATAGATATATGATCAAAGAGATATGATTAAAGATATATGATCAAAGAGATATGATTAAAGATATATGATCAAAGAGATATGTAAAGAGATATGATCAAAGAGATATGATCAAAGAGATATGATCAAAGAGATATGATGGAAGAGATATGATGAAAGAGATATGATGAAAGAGATATGATCAAAGATATATGATGAAAGAGATATGATTAAAGAGATATGTAAATAGATATGATGAAAGAGATATGATCAAAGAGATATGATGAAAGAGATATGATGAAAGAGATATGATCAAAGAGATATGATGAAAGAGATATGATCAAAGATATATGATGAAAGAGATATGATGAAAGAGATATGATTAAAGAGATATGATGAAAGAGATATGATTAAAGAGATATGTAAAGAGATATGATCAAAGAGATATGATGAAAGAGATATGATGAAAGAGATATGATGAAAGAGATATGATTAAAGAGATATGATGAAAGAGATATGATTAAAGAGATATGTAAAGAGATATGATCAAAGAGATATGATCAAAGAGATATGATGAAAGAGATATGATCAAAGAAACATGTACAGAGATATGATGAGAGAAAACACTGAAAAAAAGTATTTGAAAAAAAGGACAATTAGAGACAGCCATTAGACCATCTAAACAAACAAACAAACAAAACGTTCAAAGGTTGCCAGGAGATATTTATTGACTGTTTAGGGAAACTGAGGTTCTAATATCTGAGGAGTGGGTTCACGAGTTCCTATGGTACTCTTGTGTTCCCTCACTAGTAAGGTATCAACACCACCAAGGCCAAAGTGTTGATTTCTGGGGGGAACATTTTCACATACACCTCACATGTAGTGTAAATGGATTTGACAAAAATGACCACCAAATTAATTTATGTGACATTCCGTTAAAGGTTGAATTCAGTCGTAACTCTGTTACACGTAACTAGTTACTCCCCAACCATGACTTTATGTATAGTAACTTACCCCGACAAGACCTTCTTTTACCGTGTCTCCATTGATGTAAAAGTGCATATCAGGATGTCCATGGGAGGGAAATCTGAGAAATTTAAAGAGGAAATGGCATCCGAAGGCACCCTGAACTCTCTCTCCACTGAAATATGACTGTTTACACATGGTATCTAAGAGGTATTGTTGTGTTATGTAGTACACACCATGTCCAAACACAAAACTCTGATTAACCCTAAATTCTTCCTCAATCAGTTTGTTCCTCTTCCTCTTGTTTTTCTTCGTTGTCTTCTTTGTTTTCTTTCACTACATTCAAACTCAAACCAAGCCTCCCTCCTTATGAACAACCTGTCCCTTCCCCTTTCACTTTGATCACCTTTCACTCATCAGACACATCCATCTGTTTCCCTGTACCCTCTACCAGCTATCTCATCTTCCACTTCCATCTCCCACTCCATTTTTCACCTCTGCTTTTCCTCACTACCTCAATGTTGTTTTTCTGAGACATAAAGACGAGTCGCCAGTGTCAATGCTCCCCTAGCCTGACTCTGCCCATTTAACATCCATCTGTGGTCTTGATCTGTTCTGTAATTCATATTTGGCTGGGGGCATAGCTAATGAGTAATGGTCCAAATAATATTGACAATGATGGAAACAGTTTGTAACTCACATTAGGCATACTGAGGTCATGGCAATGTGAAGCCATCCACATGAAAACAGTTACTAAATTAAACTAGCTGAATACAGTAGGGAGACAAGGTATAACATCCTTTACCTCAACAAAGGCTTGTGGGACTTGGTCCGTTCTCTGCCTCTGTTCTCTGATTTAATAGATCCAAATGTGGCATATTTTCAAATCCCCTCCACAGTAGCCATGCTGATACCATTGCATTTGAAATTAAAGTGCATCCTATTTGCTATCACCTAAACCACTGCCTGTACAGTATACTGTTAGGTAGTGATAAAACAAACAAGTAAACAAAAACTGAACACAGATCAAATTCTTGTTTCCACTCGACAGTCCCAAGGAAAACTGTGCTGGTGTGACATTTCGAGTTTGTCGGTGCCTTCCCATATCTTTGTAGGAGAGGTAGAGTTTTTTTTTTTTTATCTCTTCCATCACTTTTACACTCAGTTATTTTTAGGTTAACGGTTTCCACTGACTTCAATTCAATTCATTTGAGGTTATTCGCGCGAATGTTTTTATTTACGTCGGCATATTAATAATGTTATAATATTACAATATTATATTATAATATTGGCATATTATATACACCTTTTCAGTTTTATAATACACTACCATACCTGAAAAATCGTTACACAAAGAACGAACAAAATCTATGGACACAATTTAGAGTAATCTTTGTTTAAAACTCCGGCGGCATATTGCGCCCTCTTGCGAAGGGAAAGCATAATGCATAGGGCCGTCTCCCTATAGATTTTATCGCTAAGCCTCGTCAAAAACATGTTTCATTACAAATAATAGTAGGGTACTCTTGCCCAGGACCAGTCGTGTGTGAAGGCGCCAGTAAGGTGTAGCCTCTTTTTTTTAATCGATATACTACTAATCCTATAGGGTCTAATGCTACTTCGACCAGCCACCTGGGCTACAGGAGCAGCAGCCAACCAACAAATAGGCCTATGCATTAATCAAAACGTCTATAATGAGGAAAGACATACGTAGCCTACAAGTTGACTTGAGTTTGAGAAGAAACAACAATGCCATGGTATTTAACCAACCACATAGACATACTTCAAAATAACACAGTTCTTTTTACCAAACGTAATGAAAACAGATTTCCATGGTTGGTCTATCGATGATTTTTAACATAACACTGTCAAAAGAGCCACAGTATTGTCAACCATCAAACAAATATATATCACCTTATTTATATCACTTGTTCTCCTTTAAGTAGTCAAGCCAACATGAAATGGTGATGCTTATAAAAACATCACTGCCTATAGTTTCCACCACTATCAGTTGCACTTCAAAACAATGTCCTCATGGGGACACTATAGGACCGATGGCAACATAGGTTCCACCACCCTTCAAGACTTTCACAAACGAATCCGTATGAGCCAACTATTATAACAATCTGAAACCAACCGATAATGCAGTATAGTGTAGGCCTCTTGAATAGCCTACATATTTGACCTATTCTCTATAGCTTCCCTGATCGAGTGAAACATAATTTCATTACATTTTATAAAACGTAATTAAAGTTTGGTATATGAATGAGCTAACAAATTAATGTATTGTTATTTTATGAGATATCGCTTGCCAGACATTACTGGACAAGTCATAGCCCACATTTTTTTTTAATCCACTACGAAATTAAAAGATTAACAAATACAAACAAACTTTACTCATTTGCACCAGCTAAAGTAGTGTGTTCTTCCAACTTCCTGACAAAAGCGCGTAGGAAAAGACGTTTGTTTGGCGTCTTTGGGTAAAGTGAGGATTCAAATGATTTGCCATGTTTTCGAACAGCTGGTCGCCAACGATTTGTTCACTGACTTTGAGAAGAATCGGTCTATCATCTGCAGAGGCGCAAAAACAGCGTGGCCCTGCATGTGACAACCCGACAAGCATTGCCAATGGGATTAGGACGGCTTTTACTTCAAACGCAACAGGGGGGCCAAATAAACGCCGATTTGTACGATGGGGCAATTGTCCTCTTCGAAACGAGGGTGACACGAGTCATATGGTCTGGATGTGGGGTCATTCAAGTTAAGCGTTGCCCTTACAATTACATTGCAACAACAACAACAACAAAACCTGTTTATTTAAGGCAATATTGGAGAATGTATAAAAGTCTACTTCTGATGTGGCATGCTGAGTGACATCTGTATTCAATA
>NC_045156.1:462500-492500 GCF_900700415.2 Clupea harengus
TGTCTCGTGTAGCACCATGCTCTCCACCGAGTACTGGCACATAAAACGACCCCGAGTACAATGTTATTATCTCGTGTCGCACAGTGATTGTCAACAAATTACCAGCATATAAAAACACAGACGGCTGAACGTGCAAATGTATTATAGTAGGAACGGAAAATAGGGCATTTTTTTAATCCAGGAAATAACAAAGAAATAAAGGGCAGACTATGCAGCTCAGAAAATATATTAAATATAACTTTTTAGGCAACATACTGTGAAGGACAACACAATACATTGTTTCCATATCATATTCACAATCCTTATTCAACTAATAATATTTACTTGCTCAATGTTTTGTGATAATCCTTCATTAAACGTTAAGGCTAGATATCGAGGTGTGAGTGACAGGAAAGTGCTTAATATTTATATGAATTATCGATTGTTATTGATTCAGGCACTAACTTGTTTTGGTTAGGCTACTGTTTGAAAGCTACAGGTAAATGCATTGAGGAGAATGGAACGGGAAATACGTCGCCTGAAAAACACTGGCTAGGATAAATGTTTCCTCAGCCCGATTTGTGCTGTAGGTTATTTATGAACGCAGTGAATGTGGGCTTCTCGGAACAAGCTTAATATTTTGTCACACTCAAATATTTTATAATTAAAAAAATATAATGCAAATATATACCATCGCATCCAGTTTGCAACAACAAGGACATATATTTTGCAACACAATTTTACAACTTTTAAATCAGATAAAGAGAAACTGTAAAATATATTCTAGAACAATCGAATAGTTACAAGCGTCTAACAGCTCATAATAGATGGAGCTAAGACTATTGTTGTACCAGTGAAAAGAGCGCATTATAATGTTGTTTACAGTGGGATGCACGAGTGGGATGAGAGCAGTGAACACTCTTGTTATCTCACACTCTGCTCATTTGCCTCCACACGTGCACCTGCTTACGGGCCTGGCGTGGCGGCACGGTGTGTTGTTGCAGGCTGGCGGCTGCACTGGCAAGTCACGTTGAGCTCCTCATGGCAAGCTGGGCGGCGGAGGGACCGGATCCCTGCCACTGACGTCAGCCATTTATTATAGAGCTGAGCGCTCCCAGCCGGTCAGCTAGGGAAAGCCGAGCGATCCACTATTTATCAAGGACAGCAAATTTTGCAGGCTCCTCCAAATATTGTCTGTTTAGTCTGTGTGAGGTCTGCCACTAAATTCAACTGCTGTGTCTGATTATCAAGTAGAGAACAAAATACGTGTTTTAGAAATACAACTAGACCTACTCAAGGTTATACTTCTGCAAATACAATAAAATACACCTCAAGATTACACATCTGAAAATATATCTCAGATATTTAGAGGACTTGGACTAGGCCACTATGAACTTCCTATGGGCCATTTTTATTTCCACTGTCAACAACGGCAACATTTTCTTGTTCAATAGGTAAAGCTTTGTCAACGGAAACCCCCGTGATCAGTTTCAGTATTACTAATTGATTGGAATCAAACCAGTTTTATAGACGCATTGCAATGTGCAGCTACAGGATACGGTCTAAAAATGCATTAGATAGAACCAAATGTTTAACACTCGTTGGTTTTCAGCAAGTTCCAATATTATCAACAGTGATAATAATTCTGAAGCCCTCATCTCCAGTATGCCAGAACACTGCAGAAGACAAGTTAAATAAGCACAATATGCACTTAAAGCACATTGAAAAACATTTAACATGCATTATATCAATTTATGGAGGGTACAAATAGTGGATAAATGCTGTAGCATGTTCATATATTGAAAATATTGTTATTATGACTATTATTCTTATTGTTACATATCATGAATTATGATCTTTTATGATCTGTCCCTTATTCAAATGTGCCACTATAGGAGAACATGTGTTTTCAGCTGACCTTCTTTGGTAAAAGACTGTAATGCAACAAAGCACATGTTACACGACCCATTTCAGACAGGTTGTGTTATGAGGCATCACCTAAATAGAAATGTAATTTAGATGTTAGTATTATTCTGAAAAATACTACAAGGTTTAAAATGAATCATCTAAATTGTATTGGCTTAGCATTTAGAATCAACACCATTATGTATATTAATGCTGTTTTGAATACCATAGGATATATACAATATATCAGCCTGTGTTGAGGTAAGCAGCCAAATTGATTTCCTCTTTTTCCAACATTTGAGAATGGCAAAGTCAAACTTTCCTTCCCCTACTTTGGTTCAGCCGCATTTTATTTGTTTCAGTGTTACGAAACCAAGAGGTTTCAGTCTGTATTCAGGACACACTAGGGGATTTCAGAAAGAGAAACAGATCCTACTGAAGTCTAGCTCTTTCTGCAGCTGTCACTCTTAAAGTCGAGACGAGCTTCATGCTAATAACTAAAGACGGCAAATCTATTCAAAACTCTAAAGTACCACAAGCCCTCTCTGCTATACATCATGAAAAATGCTTACTCTCAAATCCAGTGCACAGACGAGGCAGTTTCCGCAGTGGGGAGAATAGAACAGCATAAATACATATTGAGAGGTCAAACAGAGTGCACTTCCATGAAGTCACTAGCTTTGACATAGCATTTACCTTTTTTGGCATGCTTTTATTCGTTCCCTTCCTGTTTGATGATGAACAAGTCACATTTCTTCTTTTTTAACTCGTGTGAGGGATTCTGCAGCAGCACTGACACTATTGTGACACAACTATTTAGATGTAATTAATCAGCATGTGCTTGCTAATTAAACAGTATTAACACACATAGTCTGGCAAGAGTTGTTCATAAAGTTCCATGAATTCAACAAACTGTACATAAAGAATCATACGAAGCAAAGGCAGTGGTGTGTTCAAATATTCTTTTAAGGTTTAATCTAAAATGAGGGCAACTTTTTAACAGCTCATTATTTTTATATGTATATATATATTTATTTCTACCCACTATCTGTGCTTCCACTACATGTAATCCAGAACTTTTCAAATGGGGGGACACAGTGCTATGCATGTCTCATAGTTTATGATCAGGCAGCTCCTCTCAATGTTCAATGAGTCAAAAGTACAGATTGGACAAGTTGAATTAGACATTTTATTAAATAGGTCTACATTAAATGTACAGGTTTGATTTTTATCTCTAAAATTACTGTTCTTTATTTACTTAGTAACACTGCTGTGAAAGTCTATGGTGCCCCTTTGAAACTGTGTATCTATACAATAGCAAAAGGCTTTGCAGACATATATACTGTACATGTTTAAAAAGAAAAGAAAAGAAAATAGGCCTCAAGAGAATGGAAAAAGTACACAAAATTAAAAAAAAACAAAAAACAAAAAAAACATGAGTATCCTAAGCAGTGAGTCAGTACTCAGACTTGTTAGAGGCACAGAGTAAATTAGAATGTATTAGAATGCGTAAAGCTAGCACAAACATCACTGACTTAAGTTTTATTACCTAGAAGCAGATAACCTAAAACCACTGAGTTCCCAACTACATACAATAAGTCATGAAGCTAGAGGTCACGTATAGAACATCGTTTGATTTGAAAGGAAAAAAAAACAAAGGGGACCCTATTTTGTGACTGAAATGTATCAATCTATCGAGTGCCCCTATAAATTTAGACTGTGAAATAAATAAATTAAATAAAACCATAGCAGAATCAAACATTCTATGTCACACACCCCAAACTGATCTGATCTAAATCAGAAAGCATCCTAGGAAGTTCACCAGCAAACAAGACAGTGACTTTCACTTTTCCTGACACATTCGATTCAAGTTAAAGAAGAATGTTGACAAACTCCCAACTTAAAGATGCCCTTTACAGATCAAAATGGTTGCATATTAAAGTGTTGATATTGCACAAAATACAAAAATAATAGACATAGAATACTGCTTGCTATTCATTTTTTTTTTAAATACAAAAAAGAGAGATGCCTGTCAAACATGTTCCCAAGCAGCATCGAGGACATTGCACTATATCCCTCATAGTTGTACACTGTGCAGTTACAGGCCTGCTAAGTGTTTCAAGTTCACTCTGTAAAGGCCATGGCATGAGATTTCACTTGGATATCTCTACATAGAAAACGACAACAAAACAAAATAAAACAAGCATTTGGCACCAATCCTGGGTGGACCTTGGTAGATCATATCTGATCTCTGTAATTGGACATAGTGTCTGGGTGTTACTGCGGTCATTTATTGGTGGCCTATTGTGTGGGAGAAAAAAAGAAACAAACATATGCTGAATATGGCTATTAGAGACTCGGGTGCAATGAGTGGCAGGCTGCACACTGGTGTGCACTGTAGCTGAGATGAAGGCGCGTGAAGGAGGGTGAAGGCGACTCTTGTTCCCTTTCAGGCGGCTGGGGTGGTGCAGGCGGGCGGGCGGGCGGGCGGGCGGCTTCACGCCGGCTGCTGGGGGTTGACGTTCATGTGCTGCGGGTGGCCCAGGAGCCCGATCCTCTGCTTCTGCTTCCGCTGCTCCGTCATCTGAGAGGGAGGGAAGGAGGGAGATGCAGTTGGTCATGTTCTCTCAATCTCTAACAGATCTGTCTCTAACAGATGTGCATATATGCACATAGCTATGTATATATAACCTATATATATATATATATGCCTGCACACTCGCACACATGCTCATAAACTTCACTTAAACATAAAACACACACACACACACACACACACACACAGAGAGTTTCCAGTGCCACAGCCTAACCTGGCTTCCGATGTAAACCTCTGCTACTTGTCGGTGCCCTTTCCATTTAGACACACATAAAAAAAAGCAAAAACAAATCTGGACCTGCAAGACTGCGATATGACGTGAGCAAGTTGCATTCATGTATTCAAGCGAATTTTAACCGAGTCCAGAAAGTCCCTTCCTCCTCCGATACTCAAACCACAGCACACTGACACACACACACACACACAACAACCCCCAGAACCTGAAACCTCAAAAACAGAAATTTCATTTTCAGGTGTGTGTGTGTGTGTGTGTGTGTGTGTGTGTGTGTGTGTGTGTGTGTGACATTCACGCTGAGCAAGAGTGAGAGTTTTTTTTTTTTTTTTTGTACAGGAAATGGTGCACTTTTACACCGAGATCAGGGATTGCCCGTTGCCATGCTAAATGGGACGAAAATAACAAAAGTGCATCCTACTCCAGGCTAAGTCTTCTCGAGGAGAGCGATGGCAAGAGAGGGATTAGACTATGACAAAGCATGCAAAGCATGTGCAGAGAATCAGACATAGAAAGAAAGAGCTGATTATTACTTAAGTGCCATAGGGTAGAACACGAGGCGAGGTCAGCGCCAGAAAGTGTCTCTTTATTTGGGACCACAGAAAGCAATTAAGTGTGGAATGATGTGACAGAGGGACACGGCTTGTTTAGGGGATGCAATTATGAGGAGATTAGCTGCTTTTCCCCTCTTCTTTTTCAAACACCAAGGAGGTATGTTCAGTAAAACATACTGTATTGAAAGAGGAGAGTGAAGAACAGTATCTCAATCCAAAAAAAAATCAAAAAAAATGTTCATCTCAGTAGATGTCAAAGGCTCTTTTATTTCAGAACAGAGAAAAATTGACAACTGAAAACAAATGTCAAGTTAACTACACTTGGATGAGCTTTACTGTCTGGGTATTGCTTTCTCTTAAGGTTTTGGCAGGATTTAACTTACTTAATATGATGCTGGAAACCTTTGAAACTATTTTAATTGGAGGGCTTCTTTAATGTTAATGCTAGGAATAATGTAATTTACTGGTTTAAGTATAGTATTCAAGCTTTACAAAATCCAAATTGCCAAAGCAGATAATTAACTTTTAGATTTGTACTTGATTTCTGCTGAAATTAAGTGATTATATTAGGTAAATGTGTGGCATGAGTATTCCTGCACATTTAGAAATGAAAGGCTTAGATAGTACTGGAGAAAAGATCATTCAATCTGCATTCTACTCAAAAAAGCTATATATAAGGCAGACCTTTAAAAGCGTCGGTTTTATAGACCTGGTACTAATTTGAATGTGTTAAAGTGTCTCATCTCAATATTGCTCTTCATATGTGACACGGTATAGTTAACTATAAGTTATATGTTATAATACCCTATACAAAGTAATATAGGGCATAGTAACATTTCTCCTTAAGTTCACTATTTGTTTATGGGTGACAATTATGAAGCCATCATTTCTGAAAATGAGAGGCAGACTTGAAGCTAAACTGGACCATCAGCCCAACACGATGCAGGAGATGAATCCTGTTGGGCTGGTGGGCTGGTCCTCGGAGGGGGGAAAGTGAAAGGAGGCGGTTAGTGTCCCCTCTTCACCTTGCCTTGGCCCAAAAATGACCACTTCCCCCTGTCTGTGTCAAGCGTCTGCACAGACGCCGCTTCCTCATAGACACTTCTGCTTCGGTCGCATCCCTCACATGTTCCTCTACTGAAGCCCATACTGGAGGAGCCACTTCCACATCCACTGATGCCCCACTTACTGTAATTACTATCAGAACTACTGTAGAGCTCAACCTTTTGGAACGGGACTACATATTTTTGTATTGTTTTTTTGTGGGGGGGGGGGGGGGGGGGGGGGGGGGGGGGGGGGGGGGGGGGGGGGGTGGGTGTGATGCACCTCATGCAGGTCATGGTTGCTTCGGTGGCATTTAAAGCGGTGCGTTCACATAAACAGCAGATCTGCCCACTTCAGAGAATCCGGTCTAGACTGCAATGGCAGGTTGATTCAAAGCGAAACGACACACTGCTGAGCTCTGACGCAGTGGAGAGCCACGGTTCGCACCACACAGGCGGGAGCAGGGTTCAGCTCGCAGATATTATATGACTCAGTGCCCTTTGCTCTAATTGGCCCACCTTGAAAGAAAAGGGACCTTTTCATCACCAACCAGAATGAAAACAAACCAACCAACAAACAAAAGAAATTCCCCTGAAAGGTCCAGAGATGAGTGTAAAAGAGAATTATTAGCTTGGCTCAGTACCTGCTGCAAAACACAAGATGCTCTGAAAAGCCATTTGTCAGGTTTGCTTTCATATAAACTACTTCTCTTTTTCCCTGGTGGCATATCAGTTGGTAAGTGCCATGCATACCCACAATTACCAAGAATTTTGTGTACGCCCATAATCACAGGAACTAAGAGTGAGAATTCAAAACAACCTCTATAGTCAGCTGTAGAACAAGGTGACTTTTTTGGAGATGCAGCCTGATTTCACATGCTTCGGTGATGTGGTTGCCATTGGTAACACTGATACAGCTGTCCCTACTGTGGCCCACCTGCTCCTTGAGTTCGGTCAGCTGGCCCGAGAGGTTGCACACCAGCTTCATGGTGGACTCCAGCTTCTCCTGCAGGTTCCGGATCTCGTTCTGCTCGCCCTCGCCGTCCATGCTCACCAGAGACATGGCGCGCATCCGCGGGAACCAGTCCAGGTTGTGCTCCTGCGGAACATCAAATGCATTAGTTAAGGCTGTCGTTAAACTTTTGTTCGTCCAGGTCGATGTTCGTCCAACATTACTTTCTCATGACCCAGTGAGCTCAGTCACTTTTGGTTGACCTCGGTAGGTCGCCAGGCACAGGCGTGTCACTGGACCACTTGGCAACAGACACACTGACTTCTGTATGCTCCTGCCAAAAAATTCCTCTTTGTTCACCCACGACTGTGTAGGCACTGAGATCACAGAAACTCCCAAAGTAATATAATTACTTACAAAGGAAGTTCAACCGCAGTCACATGATTGTTTTTAACCGTTTAACGGCGTACAGAAAAAAAAAAGAAAAAAAAAAAAGAGGTGGGAAAAAACCCAGTCCAGTCCAGATGAACTTTAATTCACTAAGATGGGGGAATTTCACCAACAAACTCTCCCAAAACCACTTTCACAGAATTCACTTAACTCGGTCTGATGGAGCGTGGTGGAAAACAATTTCATCACTCTTTCCACACTGATGCCGACTTCTGTAGAACTTCAGAGCAGCTACAGCACCATCAGATTGTCGCTGTTGAAAGACTGCTGGTCTCTAACAGAACGGAGTTGCTAAGAGCTCACCAGTTTAATATGTCTATTTTATCAAATTAGCTGTACAAAATCTTAAAACTGTCGACTCAATAGTTTTTCTGGTAAAGATTGTTTGAACCCACATATGTTAAATAGTAACTACAGTATATATGGTCAAAATCTGCAGAAGAAATACCTAAGAAATTCATTTATATATACTGATGAATGCATGCTCATTCATGAAACATGAACTGTTCTACTTCATTTAATAGCTATATAAATTCAAGAAGTTGAAATTTAGTGGAGATCATTTGAAGGATCTTTTTTATATCCAGCATAAATTTCAGCTAAATACACTAAGATTTTGGCCATTGGTGAGGTTCAAAATATGCGGCGTGAACAGGTGAGATGATCTAAGTGCTGAAATTGTTATTGATACTCTTTGCATTGTACACCACGTTCATTTCCTGAAACGCAAACAAACTCTTTGGCCAATCAAGGAGCTCCATTTTTTTTCGACATGATACAAAATTGTCCAATCCCTGGGAAGAATTTGAGGTTGCTGCCAATGTGTAAATGCTTTACTGTTTGTATACCTCTAAAAAGCCCTGCCATTGGCTAAAATCTTATTCTCTTCAAATTCTGAGTGAATATTCATGAGGAGCTCTTGAAGGGGTAAATGAGACCAGATTTAGGAAAACCAAAACTTTTGCTCTGACAAAACAGTCCCTTGACAGATGCATACAAATGTTTTGGCCTACAAAGGTATATTTATAGGTCATTTTACAGTATATTATTTAACGCACTCAAGATTTTGCACAGCTACATTTAGACAGAACTTTAACAGAACTTTCTCAGGAACATCCATGACGTGACCAGCACGGCTCTAGTTGAGTTGGCATTGAATGACCCAAAAAGTAACGCCCAAGGCCACATGTCCCTCACTTAATGGCCTTTCAACTAGTCTAGCAACATCTGAGAACCAGGCTACCTGAAGGTTTCAAGCCGTCAGACGTGAAGTGCTTTCAGGAAGTTTGAAATCTAACAGGCCTTTAGACAACTGGCACAGGGTTAATCCAACACTTGTATGGGGCAACTAGGAAATAAAGATATTTCAGCAAGAGCGTGGAGGCCTTGGTTAGTCCTCTATAGCCCAGGGATCTGTTTGCTCACGTTAGGCAAACTCTAGCCGGAGCGACGTGTCTGACTTTGTGAAATAGGGTCAGCTGACCTCAGGCCTGTGAACGTGTGAATGGTCTCTTCCTCAGACAACTTTTGCTTTGTCAAGGTGAAAGAGAGAGAGAGAGAGAGAAAGAGAGAGAGAGAGGGGGGGGGGGGGATCAAGGTGGACTTCTAATATGGGCGACAAATATTTGCAGAGCCCAATGCCGTGGTTTTTTGCGGGGGAGGAGAACGTGATGGTCCCTTCAAAGCACACAGTCGCTGTGAGACGCCTGCCTGAGAGCGGGATAGCAGCCAAAGGGCATCCAGCAGCATTCTTTCAGCCGACTTCCTCCGTCTTCGCTGACCTACCACATACCAGTCATATTGTGCAGTGTCTCAGCCTGCCTTGCAACAAGTTCAGGCCAAAAGGAACTGGGATAGTCTCCAGATTCGCTTAACACAAACACTCACAGAAGGAAAAAAAAAAAAAAGTCAGTGTAACCAAAATGAATGATTGTCTTTTTAAGAGAAGCATCCACGGATGTGTATACACACATGTGAGATGATGGGGTATTACAGACAGGTAGGCACACGGGTAAAAACACTCATGCACACAAACAAACACACACACACACACACACATATACATTGTGAACTATACTGTGATATCAAAGATGTCCTGTGAGGTCATTAGAGCACAGCTGTGAGCACTGAAAAAGTCCCATTGGTTTCTCTGTTGTTTTTAATGTGCGTGTGCGTGTGTGTGTGTGTGTGTGTGTTTTCATCCTAGATCTGGGGACGACAGCCTGGCCCCAAACCCAGACCTACGCACAGGGGAATCACGCGGCCTGTGATGCGTTGCTCACACTCATTCTGAGAAAGAGGAGAAGAGTGCTGAGTGCATGCTCCACTTCCTGCACGCACACACACACGCACACACACACAGACACCCACACACGCACACGCACACACACGCACACACACACACACACACATACACTCTCTCTCTCTCTCTCTGAGTGGGTTTGTATTTACCTCTTCCTTCTACATCATAGACATGGCCACAGGTGCCTCACTGCCAATATGATCAGCCTTCCATGCTGAGTGAGGTCCAACACTAACTACACCTACACAAAAGAAAACTGGATCCTCATTCCAGTGGCTCCGTAATTCTGATACTTCACAGACTTCAAGAAGGCAAGGCATACCTCCAGATTTATTTAACCCCACTGGATCAACACAATCAAGCAGTGTGGAACAATACAAAACAGAAACCAGGGGTTGGGATACGATACAGCCTGCATTTGCATCAGTATTGTATGTTGAAATTGGGTGCTTCTTTCTTACAATCTGTGAAAAGGGGAAACTCCATATCAGCGGTGGTCATCTGTGGTGACCCAACGTTTTCTTGTGAGTTTTGGAGGTTCAACACCAGAGATGACGTCTATTAATCTTACATTGCACAAATAAGCTCATTTCTGAATAAAAAGAAAAAGAAACCAACAAAATATTTACAACCCACGTCAAACTCAAAACCATATTGAGTCACAGGCCTTTGAACCTGGTGCGAGACAGATGGAACGCCTGTGTCAGGAGTAGGAGGCGTCAAAGTTCACACGGACCCTAGACCTTGGCCTTTACGCTGCCACGAACCTTCGGTGAGACCCCCCCTATCCCCATTCGCACCCTCCCCCACCCCACCCCCCCATGAAATGTTTACGAGTGACAACAGTGCCGGTAAGTCTGTGGACCAACTAGCCACATCAAATTCACCGGCTTCAATGGAAATGACGGAAGAGTGGCTTTCAGCTCTGCTACCGCAAAGGCCTGACACACGTAGGTGCAGGATGTGCTGTGGTTTCAGCTACAAATGTAAAAAAGTCAAAAAGAAAAGAGCGATGGAGACAGAAGCAATACCATGCCTGCACAGCCTACGTAGCGGGCGGCTCAGCGCGCTACGTTCTCGGACTGAGCGCCTTAGGAGGTCCTTTGTCCCAGCTGTCATAAAACTCTAACTATATGACTACACTGTTTTGCACTATACATCCTATTTACACTGTACATAACTGTATTGTATTGTATTGTCTGTTTGTATTGTACCGTATTGTCTGTACATATTGTCTGTAATTATTGTAAATATGAGAGCTGCAAGATACCAGAATTTCCCCACGGGATTAATAAAGTATTTATCTATCTATCTATCTATCTAGCCATCTGCCCAAACGCCATGATTTGTGTTATGCTGACGTACAGCAAGATAAAGGGGTAAAATATATTGGTTTTACAATATTTTACCACAATTACAATTACAACTGTGAATCCACACATGTGCATGATTCAATGGACCTAATGCATGTCTTGTATGTGTTTTAATAGTTTGCTTCTAGCTCACAGATAGCAGCGATGGGCCTGCACATTGGGCTCTTCACAGCCACAGCGGTGTGGAGTACCCTGGAGAGCAGAGCACCAGTCTGACTCAACAAGTGGCAGAATTAAAAACGCCCACCTCGTGTCCGTTCACCCCCAGCTTGCTGTCATTGACGTCAGTCACTGTTATAGCCGCCTGGCTTGGCAAAGTGTGTGTCCCTCCCCCCCCCCGTTCACAGATCACTGCTGTGCCACTGAGGGCTCCATTAACAGCACAGGCCGTGCATCTGACACATACATGACAGCGGGGAGGAGTAGGGAAGAGGTGGAGAACCAGGACAGAAATCCATCAACAAAAACAATAACACTACAGCAAGTTTTGCTGAGAGAGGGCCTGCTGTCCCATCAGCGACAGAGTGAAAGCACTGAGTCTTGTGCAGATAGCTTATGTCCTCTCAAGCGTCGGACTCTCGTGTCTTGAACACTTAAGACACCCAAAAAGGGATGGAGTGGGGTCACCACCTCAGACGACCCATATGCTCAAAGCACAGAGCTGGGACCGGGGGTGGGGGTCAGGGTGAGGGTTGTCGGACACCCCTCCTATGCTCTGTTGCCCTCCAGAACTGGCAGACAGGCTTGGTTGGTTTGGTGCAGCCAGGGGGCCTTGGGATGTCAGTGGCGTATAATCCTCAATCAGGTGACTGCTCACAAGACTGCAGGGCGCCCTCTCAGACAAAAGCTGGGGGTCGTGAGGGGGGGGGGGGGGGGGGGGGGGGGCAGGGGTTGAACCATGCCAGAGGCATTTTGGAGATTCTGAGATCAGACAGCCCACCATGCTTAAAAAAAAAAACCAAAAAGACTTGTCTGAAGACTGGCCAGGGGCTTTCCTGCTGCTGGCACTTTCCGCCCATTACATTACTAGAAAATGCAGCAATGTTTTATAAGATTACAGAATGGATGCAGAGGAATTCACTGTGTCTGGGGTGAGGGTGGGGGCACGTTCTAAGGGGGTGAATGAATACAATCAAATGCCTTTATGCATTCCAAGAGCTCTAACACTGACTGCTTTAACCCTGGACTGGAATCTTTTCCCTGACTGATTTTATTTGCTAATCAAATGTGTTGTTCTTAGAAGTTCTCCCCTGCCCCTGTCTGCGTTATTGGGTGGGCTTGGAGGGGGCTGGTATTGGGGGCAGGTAATGGAGCAGGTGGGGAAGTGTTGTGCCGGAACACAGGCCGGGCTTTCCCACACTACTCAACAGCTAGTCATCATGAGGCAAACTCTTGCCCTCTCTTTCCTTCTTTCTCTTTCCATCTTTCCTCTAGTCTCTAAAGATGACATGAAGCACAGGAAGAGAGTGAGCACATGTGTGTGTACATCTGCATGTATGTCTGTTTTTTTTAATTTTTATATACAATATTTGAATCTTGTCATATCTGTCTTACTTGTGAATCATGAAATGTCTGTTTGAGTGAGAGAGAGAGATTATGGGCCCTAGTTTGAGGCCCTAGACAAAATCCACGTCTTGCTGGAATTTGGAATTTATAATCAGAGTCTAAGACAAACCACACGAGAGGAATAGGCAATGAGAGGCAGCCCCGAATCCCAACACACATTGGTGGGAGAAAATGTGTACCTGTACTACACCTTTAAGACATTTTTGACAAAAGCAGCAGCTAAATGAATAAATATAATTGTAAAAGTAGAAGAGCCAGAGGTAGACAGAGGCTTCTCACCCTGATCATCTCGGCCACGTAGCTCTCGGGACCCGTGTACTCGGTGTGGTCCTTCACCTTCACCAGCACGATGAAGAAGAGGTAGTGCCACATGTTGTGCTCCACCTTGATGTGCTCCTCAAACGTCACCGTCTTGTTGTCGAACTTGTCTCTCTCCAGGCCTGTGGGGGTTAAACACTGTTTCAAATACTCATCGCACAGAGCCACACACAACCACTCAAGGACTTTAAGTGGGGTGCTGTGTGAAAAGGGGACCATATGAAAAAGGTCTGTAAAAAACAAATAGGAATCATACTTGTCATGTACAATGCTTGCATGATAAATCTGTGGTAAAAAGCTTGCATAAACATTTCATACTAAAATGGCATAATTCCCTTCACACATGCAAAGTAGGTCATATATAAAACATATATACGCTTTCTGTTAATGTCTCTGAAAGGGGCCATCATTGTGTGTTTTATACTTTATAAAAATGATTTTTTCCCATATGGGGTAAGAAAGTAATATGGACACTGTATGATATCAGGCGATTATCCAGTTATAACTTCTTTTAAGTCTCTTCCCTAAATAACATCTCAGTCACCACACAATGTCATCCATTCATAACGCCTAAAGACACAGAAATAGTCACAAGCTATAGCTTTTGTAAACATGAGTGAACAAACAAATCCATACGTGATTGAGTCATCCAAAAGTGACAGTCTTGTGATGGTCACGACCATTTTCTTTGTTTTGATCGCTTTGTGACTTCCTAACACAACACGATCACAAGGTCAACTCTCTGAGTGCCTGTATCTATTTTCAGGATGGGGAAAATGGGAGTATTGCCTCAGCCAAAGAGCAGCATGTGCCGAAAGCCCTTGTGAATCCCTTAAGATGTTTTATTTTCTCGAAGATTACAATGATACATATTAAATTACTGTGGGAAATACAATGGGCTGCCTCATACTTAGCTTAAGCTAAGCATGGCTAACTAGACAAGAGGCTTTCTCCAGAGATGGAACCCAAAATGATAGACGACAACATGCTAAAAAGACAGACGGAGAGAGAGAGAAAGAGAAAGAAAGACAAGGGCAATATGAGAGGGAGGCAGAAGAAGCGGAAGCACATTGTTTTGGGGTGGGGAGTGTTAACTGTGAGCTTGGTGAGGAGATGTGGCTGGCTGCACACATGTGCACGGTCAAGCACGGAGACGACAGGAACAACTCCTCCGCACCAGCCATGACTAAGTCTTCTGGGAAGAGGGGGCTGTTGTGATGTTTGCATCGTCGAGCACACACACTCTCTCTCTCTCTCTCTCTCACACACACACACACACACAGCCCAGCCCTAGTGCCCATATCTGATCCAGACAAGCAAATGGTGAGTCAGGATCATAAATTAATCTCAGCTGTAATATTGTAAAATAAGACTTTGACATCTAAATTACCTTTCCAAAGTAAGCTACCAGTCCACCCCCCCCCCAATTCTATCTGTTTCCCATACCATTCAGACTATAGTACACAAGCTGGCTCCTTACAGGTGGAGTGTAGGTATCTGTGTGTCTGGGTACTGTCTTGAATGAAGCAGGTGTATTAGTGTAGGTTTTACACTCTATATGGAAGTCTAAGGTGTGTAAAATGTGTGTGTGTGTGTGTGTGTGTGTGTGTGTGTGTGTGTGTGTGTGTGTGTGTGTGTGTGTGTGTGTGAAAACCTATCATTGTTTGCCTGAAATGTTGTGGAAGTATGTGTGTATGCTGTGTGTGTGTGTGTGTGTGTGTGGGTGTGAAAACCTATCATTGTTTGCCTGAAATGTTGTGGAAGTATGTGAGTATGCTGTGTGTGTGTGTGTGTGTGTGGGTGTGAAAACCTATCATTGTTTGCCTGAAATGTTGTGGAAGTATGTGAGTATGCTGTGTGTGTGTGTGTGTGTGGGTGTGAAAACCTATCATTGTTTGCCTGAAATGTTGTGGAAGTATGTGTGTATGCTGTGTGTGTGTGTGTGTGTGGGTGTGAAAACCTATCATTGTTTGCCTGAAATGTTGTGGAAGTATGTGTGTATGCTGTGTGTGTGTAGGCTTCTTATGGCAGATGTATCAGATGGTGTGTGTAAAGTGTGTGTATATTTGCGGGTGTTTTGTGTGCGTGTGTAGGCTTCTCGCTGCAGATGTATCAGACGGTGGGGGTAAAGTGTGTGTATATTTATTCATGTGTCTGTGTGTGTGCAGTCTTCTCACTTCTCACGCATCTTAAGCAGGCTGTGTGGAGGAAGAGCGTGTGTGTGTGTGTGTGTGTGTGTGTGTGTGTGTGTGTGTGTGGGCGGACGTATGTGCAGACATCTCACCACAAATGAAGCAGGTGGTCTTCAGCACCTCTTCTTTTTTCTGTTTCTCGCTTCTGAGGTCTGCAAAGGTGTCGATAATCACACCAAAGATCAGGTTGAGGACGATGATGATGACCATGAAGAAGAAGAGCAGGTCGTAGATGACCCGGGCCGTGAACAGGGGCTCCTACACACACAGAACCAGCGTGCCACGATCAGACAACTCTGTGGTATAGACCGTAATAACCTTAATCCCTTTAACATTACACAAACGCGCACTGCGAGAGATGTCACAGACGGGTACACTGGCTGAGTGACTGGGCCTACGGTTAGGCTACACCTGCGTCGAGAGCGCAGTGGAGCCAACAGGCCTGATATACAATGAAGCTCTGGCTAACACATTTGGGCTCCCTTTGCATGCAACTAGTCTTTCTCTTCCTCATCCACATGAGTCAGAGTGTCTAAAGTGTATCTTTTACATAAGAGGTCTAGGTGTTCTCTGTGTCCTGACTGTGTAGCCTGGATTGTGTCTCTGCCCTTAACTGGGTTTGAATCCCTCTTCTGTGGGTGTTGATGATAAGCAGGCTAACAGTTAAGCTGCTAACTGTGTCCTTAGCATAGCATTAAAGGGTTTAGGGCATTAGGGTTTGTATCTCCCTCCACATTTGGACATGCGTACGTACCTCTTTGGAGGGCTTGCGGAGGACGTCTCCCACGCCGCCACCGCTCCGCAGGCCGTGGCTAAGTACGGTGACGATGCACATGAGCAGCGAGTCGCAGGAGCGCTCCTTGTCCTCGATCACCACCGCCGATGGCTGGTGCACTACGGCTGGACCCCCCCACGTACATAAAACATTAGTAGGCAGCAGTACAGCAGTTCATACAAACAGACCACCTCTGGACACACACAAATACAAATACCAACCACACACAAACACAGACAGACAGACACAGACAGACAGACAGACAGACAGACAGAGATGCCTACATCACACACAGAAACACAGACACACAAACACACACACGCATATATACAAAACTACAAGGTATTATACAAAATGAAAAACTCGTTTAAAAGTTCATATGGGGACGTTGTAGCTTTGTCTACATAGGCCTCCTGAGTCTGAGTGAGCACAAGCCCAGCATGCGAGCTGGGGACACAGGGTCATGTGATGAACCCATGAACCAGGGGTAAGCTTTGTGCTGGTGAGGTGCTGCTGCTGCTGCTGCTGCTGCTGCTGCTGCTGCTGCTGCTGCTTTTGGACTGGGATCAGGACACATGATCAGCCTCGTTGAACACGTAAGGAGCGCCTAGAGGTCTTAACCCCAGCCTTTTTTCAATGACCCTTCAGACATCGACGTCCCCCCCGTAAATCCAGGTCACACTGGACTAACCCGTGGGTAAAGTTGGGGTTGGCCGAACTTAACAACCTGCCTGCGCCTGACTGTCATTAACCTTTGACACGGGCTCTGCCGTCTGCAACCTCGGCACAACACGCCAGGATCGCTGAGGGCCCTGAGCTGAACCGACTGCCCCTACTGACCTCACCCCATGACCGACATTCACTGAGATTACACACACAGACACACCCACACACACACACACACACACACACACACGAAGGCGGGCTGATATGATGTATGTATGTGACTACATGTGACTGCAGGCCCTTGAACTCACTCACACCCTAAACACAGAGACATTCCTCCAAATGAACTTGCATTCCACATACACACACACACACACACACACACACACACACACACACACACACACACACACACACACACACAGAGTCTCACCATCTACCACAGCCTCTGAAGAACAGTTGTCCCCACTCTCCTTTCGGCACACTTCGGCACCAAACAGGAAATCCCCAAGCATGCTGGCCCCACTCTCTGATGAAGGTAGAGAGATAGAGTAAGAAAGAGGGAGAGAGAAAAACAGAGAAAGAGGGAGCGAGTCAAAAACTATATAACACCTGCTTCCTCTGGTCACACCTGGGAATTAGAATAAAACTGGGACAGCCAAAGCGTACACCTGCAACAAAAAAAAAACTCCAAAGAAAGCCCACGTGATATAAGCAGCACAGAATGACAACAATGATGCCCGTTTGATGTTCTGTGGAGCACCTAGGGTTTTGTTGGGTATCCTGTCCACCGACAGGATGAAGTCGTCCTTGAAGAAGATGTAGCCCACGATGGAGAAGAGGTAGACCAGGATGAGCGCCAGCACGGCCGTCAGCACGATGGAGCGGCCGTTCCTCGTCACACTCTTGATCACATTCAGCAGTGTCTCCTCCCGGTACACCAGGTCAAACAGCTACAACAATACATGATATCAATGATATAAATATGAGCACACTAATGCACTGCCAGAAAATTACCTTGCATGTAGTAGACACACAACTATCTCTCTCTCACGCACACGCACACGCACACGCACACGCACACACACACACACACACACGCACACGCACACACATACGCACGCACACGCACACACACACGCACACATTTGAGTAGGACAAAAGCCGTACGGAAGGCTGACACGCCACAGCGGGTGTGTGTGTGTGTTTATGGAGGTATGTGTGTGTAAATATGTGTGTATGTGTAGACAGGGGGCACAAAGAATCTGTTTCAACAGGATGTGGTTTGCGTGTCAAAGAGAGCATGAGAGACTGTATCAGGCAGAGGCAAAAGAAACACTAAACACTATGAGGAGTCAGGAGGTGTTTTGGGTGGCCGGGGGGGTTGCGGCTCCTTACCAGCAAGCTGTAAAAGAAGACGTGGACGAAGACGCCGAGGCTGCAGATGATCAGGTAGAGCACGTGGTAGAGGAACTCCACATCCAGGATCATGGCCTTGTAGCCTCGCGTGAATGTGCCCCGGTTCCCCGCAAAACTAATCAGGAAGATGACCTTATTGCCTACCTGAGCGTGTAAGAAGAGCAGACAGTGTGGGTGAGATGTCAGGCTGACTGAAGCCCACAGCAATACAAATAAACCAAGAATAACTATGAGCAACTCATTTGAGACCATCCATTGCGTTCATATTTATATATATTTTTTTTACAGAGATATTTTGAGTTACTTGACCAATAAGTTGGACTGATAACTTTTCTCCCACTACATGAGGCCATATCACTTTTCTTCCATTTCATGAGATCACATAAGGCTTTCATTTGCCAAATGTTACACCGCTGTGTGTACATTAGAGGGTTAACTGGATCACAATAGATTGTAACAAAATCAAAAATGTTGAACCCCTTGAACAAACATATTCAATTCTGGAATTAATTATTTAAAAAAATATATATATATTAATTTTTATAATTATAATCTTGCTACCTAAGGTTTCCCAAACTGGCCTCAGATGACCATATGGCCCTAGCCAGCTGCTTACGCTGTTAAGTATGTAGGGCTGACACACTCACACTCACACTACTCTTTGCCAGCTGACATTAGTCTTGTGACACAACAAAGGGCTTGCCTAGAAAGTGTGGGACTTAGAAATCGACTTCAACCTCATGGAAGACAGCATTTTAAAGCATTCATGCATTGAAGCTTGAGATTGATCATAATATTTAGCAAAGTCACTTGGTTATGTAAGAACTGACTGCCAATAAGGTGCCACCGCACATTTACCTCTTTGTGTCGTTTTTTTTAGTAAGATTGTAGTAAAATGGTATTACCGCAGTGCAAGGCAGTCATGATTATCAACTATGATTAGATTAGAAGGCTTATTTTGCACACGGGACAGGAATCTGCATTAGGGTGGTAAATACTACAATATCAACTTGATATGGTGGATAAATCAACACCACCTTTGGAAGACCCCTATGCACTATGCAACATTTGCATGAACCCACTGACCCTACTGACCTCACCCCATGACTGACACTCAGATCACACACACACACACACACACACACACACACGCAGGCTGACATGATGTATGTGACTACATCCAGTTAATTCCTACAATAAGCATAACATTAGTTGTTAAATGTACAGACCCGATAAAATGTTGAAGAAAATGTTGAAGAGAAGAGTTAATAACCATGAACAGTGACAAAAGTCTGAAATGAAACGGTTGCCAACTGTTAAATATCATAGCTACGAATGAACCCGAATGAACCTAAATACATCAAATACAAAAGCACCTTAAAACAAACTCGAATAAGAGTGTGACTGAGATAAAGAGATGAGAAGGAGAGAGATGCCCTGCCTTACAAAAGCCACTGAAATAAAAAGATGCTAAGTCATACATCTTTATGTGATGATACACATGACGGGTATTTCCCATACAGCCTCTCTAAAACAGCGGCTAAACAGACGGTAGTAGATGGCCTAGTTTTATGTTTGAGGTTACTGGAGAACAAACACTTTACTAGCTCACTGAATCCCTCTCATGTTTACAAGCCAACAATAAACCTTACAGACTTCACCTTTTAGGCGATTAAATATCAGCTTTGACCTAAATGTCACTGTGTCATTTTTTGATTATCTTTATCGAACAGGTGCAAGTTTTTGTTGGATTGTGAAATACAATACACATTATCTAAAGTACCTTCAAATGACAAAGGCAGTGGAAATATAATATACAATTGTATAGTAAGAGAATATTTAAGGATGTATGTTTGTCACAGATGATCTGTGAACTGTGATATTATTCACAATTATATACCTCCCATTGTCTATTGCCCAAATGTAGTTCATACATCGGTACGCAGCAATAGAACTGGCCACAGCCTAGCTGACTGAGTCAGGCTGCTGGGGTCTGGAATGTATGGCTCAGGTCTATAGATTCTAACACGTTCCTAGTATAAGAGAAAGCTGAAGACATTTCTTTCTGGTACGTGCTTATTTTTTCATGTCAAATGCAGAGCATTCCTATCACACTGGTTACCTTTTGCAGCAATTCATCTACAGTTTAACCGCACATGAGCTTAGAAAGAGGTACTGTTCCTTCATCATAAGCAATGCAATCCTTTTGAACAAGGAAGAGAAAAGGGGTTTTACAACTAGAGGAGACCAAAGACAGGTGGTCTACTTTGGAGGCTCTGACTGACACCGGAGTGTCACTGGGCCGCGGTATCCCACAGTGACGCACTCCACACCTAACCTCTATGCCCACAGTCCTGGGGAAAAGACCCAGGAGGAAACACAGGGACACTAGGCGGCCAGAGGACGAAAAAAAAAAAAGGTACTCGCACTTCTACACAGATACACACACACCCCAACACAAATACACACACATTTTACACGTTAATTAAAAATGGGCGATGCATTCCAAGACATGCAAATGCAATGCAAGTGCACACACACACCAACTCCAAACTCACTCACACACAGGCCCACTCACATTGAAAGCCCCGAGCAGAAAGAGGGTGGGCTCCAGGCCCACTGAGAATATGAGGCGCAGGATGGTGGAGGCGATGAGGGCGCGGATGCCGTGGGGCTGAGGCAGCACTATAACTATGGCCAACGACACCAGCATGGCCATCCACAGCAGCCCAGACAGGTGAGGCTCCAACGTACCTGTGGAGTGGGATAGACAGAGAGAGAGAAGAGAGAGAGAGAGAAAAGGAGAGATAAAGAAAGGAAGAGAGAGATGGAACATTTCTTAGTCTTTTAACACCTCATAACTGTAATCATGTTTTATATGCGAGTCAAATGAAAGGGCATTATGTAATATTAAGTATGCAATGCAACGCCAACATGAAGTTAGTGTTCACATACCCATCCTGGTGTTGTGCCAAAACAAAAATTTGCATGAACAAGGAAGAGAATAATACGGCATGCCTGAGCTGGCATGATCTGATGCCTATTTTTAAGGTGTGGGGAGGTGGAGAGGACGTCCATTAAATATCACCGGAACAGGCCAACACCTTAACCGCCCTAATTATTCATCCTAAAATGTGAAACACTTGCTCTTGTTCATCATCTGTAGAGGACAGTACGGGCCCTAATTTCATTGACGGCCAACTGGCAACATGCAAACTCTAGCGCTACTTTAATAATCATTTTGTTTTAATTTTAATTTAATACACTGAGCAAAATCCTAAGCGCAATTCTAAGCAGGTGAGTCATCACAATGCTCCCACACGCAACACGCCACACGGGTGCTTTAGTTTAGGCGCAATGGACTTTGCCTGTTGCCCGTCAATGAAATTAGGGCCCTGTGTGTGTGTGTGTGTGTGTGTCTGAGAGTGAGTGTGAGTGTGTGTGCTTGAGTGTGTGAGTGAGTCTGTGTTTCACCTGTGGAAAACATGTTAGGGCACATTCTTACCCAGCAGATAGAAAAAAGGTGGAGGGAAAGGCAAAAACCTTCACACACACACACACACACACACACACACACACACACACACACACACACACACACACACACACACACACACACACACACACACACACACACACACACACGCACGCACGCACGCACACACACACACACACACACACACACACACACACGCACACAGGAGGTGGTTACATAAGACAGAAAAGTGTGACACGGTTGACTATGTTTGGGGCTAACATAGATTCCCCCATAAGCCTACCTGGTATCTGTGTAATCTACACTTAAATCCTGGGGGGCGAAACAGGAACAATCTCAATGGCCTGCTTATGTTAGTGGGCATCTATTTGTGTAACTGAAGTGAGTCTGTATGCTGTATCTACTGTATATCAAATCTACCGTGTCTGTCTGTGTGTGTGTGTGTGTGTGTGCACCAGAGAGTGTTTGTGCGAGACGAGTGGGTGTGTTTATATGTGTGTAAGAGCGCGCTGGAGAAAAATGAGGTCAGTCGGATTTACAGGATCTTCGCCGAGGCACGCAGGCAACATTTGAGCTGCCCCTCCCTCCCTCCCTCCCTCCCTCCCTCCCTCTCTCCGTCTCCCTCTCCCCTCTCTCCGTCTCTCTCCTCTCCCTCTCTCTCTCCCTCCCTCCCTCCCTCTCTCCGTCTTTCTCCCCTCTCTCCATGCGGAGATCACATGACAGGTGGCTGTTACATAACGTGGCAGGCTAAAAATACAGTGGCCTCCTGAAAGATTCATGAGGGCTGGTCCGTGAGCAGTGAGCACGCTCCACGCTATCCCAGGGCTCGGGGCTCTGGGGTTCTGATCCAACTGGCTGCCTGGCGGGTGGCACGCTAAGGGGGAGGGGGCCCGGGGTGGGGGTGGTTTAGATACTAGGGCTCTGACTCTGCCACGAAGCTCAGTTTGCAGCTCCAGCCTGGCAAGCCGACTCCTTCCAGGGCTCGGGAATCAACTTGATGACCGCCGCTGTTCTGCACCGCGTCTCTGGCGCCGGGTCGTGGCAGGACACGACTTCCCACACCCAGTCCCTCCCGTCTTTCCCATGTCTCCTTCTCTCATCTACAGAGCTGACCATGAAAGACACACAGTGGGGGCTCAACTCTTGACTTTGTCGCGGTTTGTCAGCGTATGATAAATATGTCAACTGTACTCGGTCAGAGGTTGCTCTCGACATTCCCCTGGTGACTGAAGACGGCACATGTCAAAGCCTGTAGCCTTACCTTGGACATGGCGCAGGGAAAGTGAGTCTGCAGCCATGACAGAAATCCCATGCTTTCTCCTCTGCATGGACAGGCAACATACACTGACCTACTTTCAGTGTTCTTATCTTATTTCCATGGTCACATTCCAACAGTGCTGGGGGGGGGGGGGGGTTGGGGCGACGACAGGGAGCCATTCAGAAGGCAGCTTGACCAGCCCGCTCACAGACACACCCCTGAGAGGCTGCACTGCGGGCCGAGCACACTAGCGTGCGCTTGCAAATGACTGCTGTTTTTCCACAGGTGACTGTAAGCGGGTTGACAGTAAGGCAGGCCCAAACTGCGTGCACGGCACGCTGAAATGAGTGCACGTTCAAAACCAACAACAACAAAAGTTGTGATGACCTCTCCCTCAATTGGATGACGATTCAAAGCTCCATCGTCTGTGCTGTATGTACCAAATTTGCCTTTGTATAAGATCTGCCACAACACTGAAACAAAATCTTCTATGCTCGAGTAATCGTTAAAATTCTGTTCTAGTGCCAAATGTCAAATTAGACTGTATTATGTTACATAACTTACTAGGTTTTTGATCAGGGTTATCTCCATTTTACTCACACTGTTGTTGTTGTTGATGAAAGAGGCTATATGTGTTCATCCAATGGCAATGAATAACTACCACAGTGCAGACCATTGGGTTCCCTCCACCTTCAGCAAGCAATGGGCTTACACATTAACCACATAATAATGGATGTCGTCACTCCGACCTCATCTCATTAGCATGCATTATGACACTGACGGATTCGGGTGACGAGATTTCACTGTTGGAGAGCAATCAAAGATAAATACCCCCCCCCAATACACACACACACACACACACACACACACACACACACACACACACACACACACACACACACACACACACACACACACACACACACAAAGACACACACACCCTTTTCAGCTCAAAATAGACGTGTCCTGAGATGAACTGTTGCATGGCCCACAGTGAGGAGTGGGGGCAGGGCTGGGAGTTTAGGGGCCCGGGCTGCGGATCACTGCAGGCCACACGAGGCGCCTGTGCCGCATTTCGGCCACCGACAGCTTCCTTGTTCTCCTCGGAGGAAGTCTGAGACAAAGGGGCCAGCCGCCGCTTGACCCCAGGCCGAACAATTGAAAGGTTATGCGAGTCACAATGTTGGGCCTCTGTCTCCGTAACTTCACACGGGGACAATAGACGGCTCTGTGCCCTCGCAAAACCACAATGCTTGGCTCTCAGGGGAGAGGAGTCCCTCTTTAGAGGAACTGTGCTTTGGTTTTAAGAGTGAAAATGCTTTCAGAATTGGAGGAATATCAAAAGCCAATAGCCATTTCCCCAAACCAATATGGGTGAACATAAACCCCACAACTACGCAATGTTGTACATCGTTTATAAAGTGAACGGTACAGTAGTGACATACAACCTTGTGTGGATGAGGGAGAAAAGAACAAAGCAGTAAGAGATTACTGTCATTTCCTGACTAATAAGCGTGGTTTATACACTTATTTTGCCAAATGTCTGCAGCCCTGCGATTAAAACCCGGGTGCGTCCTATACACTGGAATGGGTGAATGGGTCTCTCGCTCTCTTTCTTTTTCAGATACAAATCCCTTTATTGCATCACGCAAAAAACAACATTGGACAGGTATCAAATTTCAGTCTTCCATAACAATAAAGTAATGGGTGTTGTGTATTCCCATCCAATGCTATGGAGCATGGATGTCCATGACAGGTGTAAAACACGGGAGGTCTCATGCCAGTTAACCTGACTATGAACTATTCTAGCCATCTTTAGCGTAGGGAATTATCTTAATAGTTGGTAGTTGCTATCTATCTCTATCAGGACTAGTCGCCCCGTTTCTGCTGCTGAAAAACATCCCCACATCATGATGCTTCCACCGCCATGCTTCACTGTAGGGGTGGTATTAGCCAGGTGATGAGCGGTGCCTGGTTTCCTCCAGACGTTACGCTTGGTATTCAGGCCAAAAAGTAACATTTTGGTTTAATTCGACCAGAGAATCTTGATTCTCATGGTTTGAGAGTCCTCTAGGTGCCTTTTGGCAAAGTGGGCTGTGATGTGCCTTTTACTAAGGAGGGGCTTCCGTCCGGCCACTCTACCATAAAGACCTGATTGGTGGAGTGCTGCCTGGATGGTTGATCTTCTGAAAGGTTCTCCCATCTCCACAAGGATACTCTGGAGTTCTGTCAGAGTGACCCAAGGGTTCCTGCTCACCTCCCTGACCAAGGCCCGTCTTCCCCGATTGCTCAGTTTGGCCAGGCGGCCAGGTCTAAGAAGATTCTTGGTGGTTCCAAACTTCTTCCATTTACGAATGATGGTGGCCACTGTGGTCTTTGGGACCTGTAAAGCTGCAGACATTTTTCCATACCCTTCTCCAGATCTATGCCTTGATACATTCCTGTTTCTGAGGTCTGCAGATCATTTCTTTGACCCCATGGTTTGGAGTTTGCTCTGACATGCACTGTCAACTGTGGGACCTTATATAGGCAGGTGTTGGCAATCCCCAATCATGTCCAATCAATTGAATTTATCACAGGTGGACTCCAATTAAGTTGTAGAAACATTTCAAGCCGTATCAGTGGAAACAAAATGCACCTCAGCTCACTTTTGGGTGTCATATCAAAGGGTGTGCACACTTGTGTACATATGATATTTTACATTTAAATGTTTAATAAATGAGCACAAATGTCTAAAAACCTGTTTTCATTATGGGCTATTTTGTGTAGAATTTTGAGACAAAAAATGAACTCAATCTATTGCAGAATATGTCTGTAACGTAACAGAACGTGGAGAGAAGGTGAAAGAGGTGTGCACTTTCCGGCTTGACTGTACAGAAAATCAGGGTCATGGGTTGACAAATGGCCTGATAAGGAACCGGAACATGGCTTAAAGTATTATTGTGTTTTGAGAGTGTGTGTGCCAGTGTGTGCATGTGTAATTTATATGTGCTGAAAGTTTTTCAGTTATATAAGTGGGTGCCGTTTACATGTGGGGGGGGGGGGCGGGGGGCTTGACCTAGGGCTTGCTATTATGTGGGCATCCGTTTTCATGTATGGCTGAATCACTGTGTTAAGTATCCCATTTCCTACAGGATCCTAGCTCTAGCTCTCTATCTCAGACAGACACACACACACACACACACACACACACACACACACACACACACACACACACACACACACACACACACACACACACACACACACACACACACACACACACACACACACACACACACACACACACAGGGCTCTAATTAGCAGGATTGACAAACACTCAAAGCAGGATGGGATCTGATAGACAGAGATTACAATGGTATTCAGGTGATGTCTTACGCAAAGCTGCGAAGGCTGAGGGTACATGTATTGATAACTGGGCCAAGGGGCTTTTGTCTGGCATATCCAGTATATCAAATTAGGGTCCTCAGTATCACCCTCTACCAAATGGCCACCGAGGGAGATCAGTCTATGGATTCAATTACTCCTCAATTCATAAAAACGGTCAGACATGTAGGAACAAAACAAATGACTTAAGTGGTGTATAGAAAGTACCGCAGTCATAGTTATATGAACATATATCATTCCAGTCATGTTGCATTATGTATATGCAGGGAACAGACATTGTAAGTTGTACATGTAACCTTCACCAGTCATAGGAGGCACAGTAACAGTGTGAAGACTAATTGTTTGTCTGCACATGTCTGTGTAGGTCAGCTTTTTGTACTCCGTCTTGCATTTGGACACAAAGAATGCTGATTTTGGGCATTGAGGTCTCCAATCCACTGAACTATGTGGCTCTCGTGTGACTGAAGTGTGGCCAGGTGGTTTTCTCACATGTACCATGGGTGAGGTTCAGACATACACCACTCCGTAAAAGAAGATTGGACTGTCCGTGCAATCCAAACACTGGGTGTAACCTTGGATATGGGTTACTGCAGAGTGAGCGGGACCAAAATATACAAGTAAGGAATTTTCTTTTTATGGGCGAGTGTGGTGACCTAGTTTACATTTGACTACACATAGCTTGTTGTGCCCATAAGGCACACCGCGGGCCATGTGCGTAATGTGGCTCTGTGAGGAACACATTTGACTAAAGAGGTAAGTTAGGGAGATTGTTGATGATATGGTTTGGTTTTACGACTTGGCTGAGGTCCTGTTCACCCTAACCAGGGTACGTATGAAAAAAACGCATAATTATTTTTCCGTTTAGCCCTTCCGTCCACACTAAAACAGTGTGGCTAGGTGTGGCCTTATGTAGCCTAAGAGCAAGAGTTAATACAGGAGGGATATGAATGGGTAAACATTTTTGTTGAGTCTTGGTATTACCTCTGACAACATGTTACAAGCCGTGTAATAAAAGGTCTGAGGTTCGGCTTTGATGATAGTGGTAAGGTGCAATGGGGTTAAGATCATCTGCTGAAGCAGATATTGGCAGGACAGGTTAGAGGTAGATGGACATTGAGTGCTTGAGATCATCTCACCTCCTCGAACTCCCTCTATGGGGTAGAAGAAGGCCACCAGCAGGTTCATGAGCACGGCCAGGTTGAAGGAGATGCTGCTCCAGAACGACATGTTCCTGGAGCACCAGTAGAGGATGGGCTGGGCTGGAAAGACAGGCGGCAACAGAAATCAAACCTCACTTCCTCTCTCCACAACTAATTCATATATGTCCACAACCACAAACTCTACCACCAGACATGTGACGCTGTAAACAGTGAGAACTACACATTAAAAAATGAAATAAAAATGAAATAAAAAAACGGACCATTTGTGTCAAAAGGTGCCAAAACCACACAAGGCATGCACAATAGTCTACCAGGCAATTTCATTAATGTTCATTAAAAAAAACCATATGGCTGATTCAAAACATCTGCCAACAGGCTCTCTTATAACCACTATGTGTCATTCTACGCTCTTTTGGGTACTCAGTATTTCAGTAGTTTCAATATCAGTTTGTCACTTAGAGGTACAACTGCTTTTTTACGGTTAAAAGTGAAGATTCCAAAACTAAAATGGCTGTTTTTGTTCAACACAGCATGCTCTAGTGTGTGGATGTCACAAGAGCCGGGTGGCACGTGTTTCTGTGAATCAGCCTCTAGCTATTGCAATAAACAGTTCTTGCTTTGTTTTTATTTGCCCATCAATACAAGACGAGGAAAACCCCACAAAGGAATTCTGTCTAAAAAGGTTCCACTTAGGGAGTACTTTCTTTTGGACTAATACTAATCATAAATGTATTGGTCCAGTTGGCCACAAAAGGCTCTCTTTGTGTCTTGCTAAATGGCCTTATGTTGTCTAACAGAACTAATGTGTATCCAGGGTCAACAGGAAATTAGTGGGCAATTGCAGGAACCCCCCTAACGATCATTATAATTCTCCAATTTGTTTGAAAACAAAGCAAAAACTTCACATGCTAAAGGCTGAAGACCAACATGCATTTCTGAAGACCTTTTGATTACTACCCTCTCCTAAAAGGATGCTAACAAGTAGGCTTAATCCATGACGATGAGTATGAGGCATTTCCAACAATACCACCCAACTCCACCCTCACCCCACCACCTATCCACCACCAACTGGCCCACCCACCCAAGCGCCAGGATGACAGATAGGGGGGCTACATTTACGGGGCCAGCTGCTACTGTGAAGTGAAGTTCTTATTTTGCAAAGAGAGGAACCGAGGGAAGGTGACTTTTTTCAGGCAGAGGCCAGAGCTACCGTGACAGCTGACTTGGCTCACTGATTCACTCATATCCGAGGCATCACAAAAACAACAGCGAGAGATGACACACCACCCTGTGGTCAATCGGAAACCCCCACATCTGTCCTACCACCTCTCGTCCTTCCACAAAAATGAAAACAAGCATAGAATTGATCATGAAAAATAGGCCCTATGAGAAGACAGCATTCATAAGTTGCAGATGTGGCAACATAAGGACTGGCCTAGGGTCAGAACAAGAACAGGAGAAAGATTAGAATAGTAGAATACTATTACTATCAGAATAGTAAAATGTCATAAAAGTTAAAAAAAAAAAACCTTTTTGAGCGATGGATTCCATTCTTGCCTCAAATAAAGGTCTGTGCTGGCTTGATATTTGGCCTTAGTCACTTTCTCTTTCACTCTGTTACTCCTGTTTTTGTGCAAGCAGGATCACTGTGAAACCAAACTATTCATCACGTGTTGGCGGTTCACCTCTCTTCCTTTCTGGGAAACTGTGCTCTCAACTGTGCTCTCAGCTATCACTCTCTCACTCTCTCACTCTTCACCAACCTCTTGTCCCAAATCTCTTTCAGTCATCTCAGATCCATTTAGACTATTTAACTTCCCCGTCTCTCAGTCTCTCACTCTCTCTCATTCAGCTATGGGTGAGACCTGTTGACTTTATCCCCTCTAGGGTAATCCCCACAGGCACATACAGAAGGCTATGTCTGGGGCTGGTGAGGGAGCTCATGTGTTGGGGGAACGCTGCTGATGTTTCCCCTGGGGGACTCCCTCCCCGTGCAGCTCATCCCCAATCCCATTAGAGGTGGCAAGAGTGGAACCCTATTTGTCTCCATTAATCTCACAAGTGGCTCACAAGCTCATCTATTTATGTTTCTGCCTCCCAGATGAGACTCCTTCTGCCCAAAGGCATTATATTTTGAAGATAAACAGCTTGTTGTCAACATTTCCAGTTCTCTCTCTCTCTCTCTCTCTCTCTCTCTCTCTCTCTCTCTCTCTCTCTCTCTCTCTCTGGGTGTGTTGGTTTTTACAGCTGTCTATTCTAATTTGAAAGAAGATTCCACTGTGCAAACATCAGACATGTTTGTATGTGTGGGCAAGGACAATCAGCAGTGTGACATCCTGGAAATAAAAATGTCATTGCGCTTGTGTTTATCTGTGGT
>NC_045156.1:495000-517500 GCF_900700415.2 Clupea harengus
CAGGCTCACTGCTGCCATGGACAGAGAGAGAGAGAGAGAGAGAGAGAGAGAGAGAGAGAGAGAGTGAGAGAGAGAGAGAGAGAGTGAAAGAAAGAGGAGAAAGGAGTGAAATAGAGAGACAGAAGAGAGAGAGAGAGAGAGAGAGAGGAGTGAAAGAGAGAAAGAGGAGAAAGGAGTGAAATAGAGAGACAGAAGAGAGAGAGATAGAGAGATAGGGCCTGACCCCTATGATGTAATGACTGTGACTGTGACACAGTGAACATATGCTATATCATAAGGATCAGGTTATGACACATTTACCTGTTCATTTATTCATTTATGACATCTTTCAGTTACAGTTCAGGCAAATACAGCCTACCTGATGGGCGAGAATGTAGATGTTGTGGCCGACATTACGAGGGGAGGCAGCATGCTCTTCCTCACCCTCCTCAGCCTCCTCAGAGTGCTCCACCTCAATCTCACCCTGCATGTAGGCCTTCTTTATCACCTCCACCTGATGGTGTAGGAGAGAGTGTGAGTGTGTGTGTGTGTGTGTGTGTGTGTGTGTGTGTGTGTGTGTGTGTATCTTTAGATTTTTTACAGCATTCAGGACGTAGGGTAGGTGTGTATTGGAGTTCAAAAGTGAGTGAATACATTTGTGCATACCGGCGTGCATAGTCACAGTGTTTGTATATGAGGCCTTCTTTGTGTGTGTGTGTCTGTGTGTGTGTGTCTGTGTGTGTGTGTGTGTGTGTGTGTGTGTGTGTGTGTGTGTGTGTTCATGGGGGTGGACTGTGTGTATGGATGTGCATAGCTGGGGGTGTGTCTGATAAGATTATTTATGCGTCATGTCATCCAAGCATGCAGAGTGGTATGGTTTAGCATTCTGTATGAAGGATCCAGTCCAGTTATGTTGTTTCAAGTGCACTGACTTATCTTGGCTATGACACATGACTACAGTTCAATGTACAATATGTTGCTTAAAGGCAATCCATCAACCGCAGGGACAATTTCAGGACACCTATCCTCATTAACCAGCTGTGTGCTGGAACACATTGTCTACATACAGAAGGGGAAAGCAACGGATAGAAAAGGTGTGTGTGTGTGTGTGTGTGTGTGTGTGTGTGTGTGTGTGTGTGTGTGTGTGTGTGTGTGTGTGTGTGGTTTGTCTGTTCTCAGAATCACTTTGTCAGCGCCGTCTTGCATAATAAACCCAGCAGACATAGCAATAGTCATTCTCCATTCTCATGTCCTTGATGAAGTGATTACATTAATGATGAGAGACACTGGGTCTGCTGGGATGCAGTAGGCATGGTTACGCAAAGACACACAGCAGCCCTGTCCCGTCACAGTCACTCACCAGTTCCTTCGGCCTCATGTTGTAGAGGATCCGCTCGGCATTCTCGCTGTCGTGGCGACTCTCCATGATGGCCAACAGGAGCTTGGAGGCGTTATTCTGACACATGACAAGCATGGAGCATCGTCAAGCTGAGTTCGGCTGGAATTAGGGCGAGGTGCTTTTGCACTAGGTGTCTTTCACAAGGTTGAAAACACATTGAACACAGTGTGGTGGGGGGTGTACACCACTGACTACAGTAGTCACACCAATGTGCTACTTTGGCACTGGGATACAAAATGAAACCATAAATAAAAACCCACAGGAAACAGGAAGTCCCTGGGTGAAGTGTGCCTGCAGATGGAGGGTGGGGGTGGGGGAGGTGGCGAGGGAGGAGGGGGTGGATGGGGGTAACAGCTGTCTGGTCTTACCTTCAGCTCCAGCACCAAGTCCATTCTCTTCTTGCCCAGGGGGTTGATGTCGTTGAGGATCAGGGCAATGATGATGTCGATTCCATTGCACTCATGAGTGGCGATGCAGTTCTTATAATGATAATAGAAAAATAAATAAATAAATACATACATACATACATACATACAGGGAAAAGCGTGAGGTGCTGTCAATGCAGAAGCAGTTCGAACACCACACTCTACTAAACACATCAACTCAATAAAATACACGAGCTAAGTAGAGGTCACATACAGGTCAATCTTGCACACTGAAGACAGCTTTAATTCATTGCCGTTTATCTGGTGAGTGAGCACATTATATCGCAATATGTCCAGCTGGAGTAGAATGGATCCATGGAGCAGAAGGCAAAACAAACAGGAGAGTGCACTATCTCAGGAGGTGTGGCGGATGTTTGAGCAGCTCTCATTTCTGGCATGAAGTGACCTCTTTGCAGGGGAGAACATTGGGCCCCTCCCATCACGTGAGTCAACTCACCTAACATAGGTGCGCTCTAAGGCAAACAAAAGGTGATGTCAATCAAGAGGGCCTAAAGGAAAGAGTGCTGAGGGCAAACAGAGGGTGAAAGGCTGGCTGGTTTATAACCTGCGCTAACAAGGAACAAGGGAAATTTGGGCGATTTTTCTCAGGAGAAGGCATTTCCTTCAAGGTTCTTCCAATCCGATTATCAAAATTAGATCAAGCAGATGAAATTAAGATCAATGCACTCATATTAACACAGTGGCCTGAACAGACCAAATTGAAAGCTATTTGGATTAGACACGTCCATTAGTGGGAGTAATGGGTGAGGGTAAGTAGGTGTATTTGCAATCCCCTGCAATGTGTGTGTGTGTGTGTGTGTGTGTGTGTGTGTGTGTGTGTGTGTGTGTGTGTGTGTGTGTGTGTGTATGTGTACGTGTGCGGGTGAAGGGGGTGGGGGAGGTAGGGGGACTGCATGAGTGAAAGATTTATGGAGGGATGTTCTAGCGAACACAGTTCCCCACCTGGTTCTCGTGGCAGGGCCCCTGGCAGTACTCTGTGAGGCTCTCGACGGTCTGGTTGATGAGGGCCACGTTCTTCTCGTTGATGTAGAGGCCCAGCAGGCCCAGGCCTCCTGTGGTGCTGCCGCAGATGCAGTCCAGGAACTGCAGGGTCTCGCAGACCAGGTTGTAGTTGTTCTTGTTGTTCTGACAGCGCAGGAAGTTCTGAAAAAGACAGACAGAGAAATAGAGCGAGATTGAGAGAGAGAGGGAGGGAGGGACGGGGGATGGGGGGTGGGGGGTAGGAGGAGAGAGCAATGCTGGGCTCAGAGACAAAAACGCAAAAGGCAGCCAGGCCTGTGGAAAAGCCCGTCGGCAGGAAATCAAAGTAGAGGAGAGGAGGGGAGGGCTGCACGCCGGCCCACAAAAACAGGGGGCTTACAGGAAACGTGAGTTCCTGCAGGATGCCGTAAAAACCTTCCAGAGAACTCCACCAAAAGCTCCGCAATTAGCGAGTCATGTGAGTGTGTACAGTAAAACAAAGCTACTGTATTCAGTCGTGCAGGGTTAACAACTGCTCTCTCTTTGAGAAAAAAAAGAAGAAAAAAAAAGAGCGAAACACAACCAAAGCCATTCACTGTATGACTGTGCAAGATGGAAACACGTCTCGTCCGAAACTTTATAAGAGAAAACACAGTCGGAATGAGACACGGAGTATCCCTGGCTCCCTCCGTGTGTCTGAGGCGTGGAGGTAGCGTGGAGGGGTTTACAGGGCATCGAGTCAAGGCTTCTTTCACATTTCACCATCTCAATAGGATTAAGTCATGATTAGCGCGCTCCGTCCCTGGCTGAGCATGAAAGCCAGCAGGGCACACAAACAAGATAAACAAGTCGCCGGCTGGCCAGACTGCATCTATCTTTCCCCGGCGTGAGCTGAGCCAAGCGAAGCCGGCCTCTGCTTGACCCCGTGGCCGGAATGGGCGGGGGTGGGGGGACCTGTCAGACTTGGCCTGCACCGGCCAGGAAGTACAGGGAAAGACTTGCACCCATCACAATGATTACGGTTTTTTTTTCAAGTTTTTTTTTTTTCATTCCCCTCCTCTCCATTTTCTGTAACTTGGGGAAAAACATCTGGTTTCACTTCAGCACAGGTCCAGAGGTGGAAATATACCAGAACAAGGGAGTCTCACTGGAACATGGACCTCCCACCCTCCACCCACTCGAATTCCCTCCCTCTCTCTCTCTGTGTGTGTGTGTAAGGTGAAAAGAGCACATGCCTGGAGCATGTGTGTGAAGTGTGACTGTGTGTGTGTCTGTTGAACTGGCTGACCTGCAGCTCGCGGTTGTGGTTCTCGCACAGCAGCTGCATGAGGCGCAGGATGGGCTGCATGATGGTGATGATGACGCTCATCTCGCCCTCGTCCGTGCTCTTGTCAGCGGCGGCGGCGGCAGCGACACCAGTGGCCTGGCCGTCGCCACCGCCGCTCAGGTGCTCCTCCACGTCCACCTCGCGCCGGTACGCGGTGATGGCCTTCTTGGTGACGGCCGAGGCCTCCAGCAGCTGCTCCCGCACCTCCTCGGTCACCACGCCGGTCACATCCTTCTCTGACAACACAAACACACACATAAACAGAGACGGTGATCGTTCTGACGTTAAAAAGCAGGCTTGCGACCCCTACTGAAAGGAATAGACCCTATATCTTGCTGTGATGTGGACGGTCTGGCAGATGCCAAAAATCTGTTTTCATTCAGGCGGATACTGCCCCCCCTGACTAATCTGGGCTATGTTTCCTGAAAACATTCTTGTTCCGCAGCCATTGCTGAATCATAGAGACTACTATTTTGAACTTACATTTTTTATCGCCATGGGCACTGTGCACCGCAGGGATAGTTTTATTTTATTGTTTTCATTTATTAATAGTGTGCACAGCACTGTGGTTTGGTGTTCATGAATGTAAATGGGAAGTAGAGGACAAAGAGTGGCTTGTCATGGCTTAACGCAATGTTGAGCATGCATCTGTCAGGTGCAACCTACAGTACCTTCGCCAGAGGGCAAATCAACTGACCTTTCTTGCGGGCGGGGGCGTCCTTGTCCGGAGGCTCCTCGTCCTTCCGCTTGCTCCCCAGGTCGCTGGTGTTGACTGTCACTGTGGCCTTGATCTCTTGCTGGGCCAGTTTCATGCGCTCGTAGAAGACCTTAAAGAACTTCTCTGATTTGTTGTCTCGAGTCAGGCGAAAGAAGAAGGAGCGCTGAGGGAATGAATGAACGAATAGAATGAGGAAGAGAGAGAGAGGGATAGAGAAAGAGGGGGATAGGGAGAAGGAGAGAGACAGAGAGAATGAGAGGGATAGACAGATAGATAGATAGATAGATAGATAGAGAGGGAGAGACAGCAAAAAAGGCAACAGGAATGAGTGAGAAATATTCAAAGAATGAAGGAGAGTGCAGAGTGTGTGATGGCAAGAAAAAAGCTCTCAATTAGAAGGGTGTGGGTGTTTAATGTACTGAGTTATGCAGTGGCATTGGATGGCAACCATGTTCTTAGGCCCTTTCCTCACGTCTCCCTCCCTCTCCCTTTCTTTCTTTCTCTCTCGCTTTCCCTCCCAGCCTCTTCTCTTTTTTTCTCTGCAGGCCCTGTTTACAGCCGCGTCTTACATAACGGCCCCCGACTAGCGTGCTGCCACGGAAATAACCTGGAGTGCCTCCCTGCTCTCACCTGATCTCACTCCATCTGCTGTGCTATCCAGACCTGCAACCCACGTCCTCAGGGCACAAACACCCACGCGCGCGCGCACGCACACACACACACACACACACACACACACACACACACACACACACACACACACACACACAAGCACAAGCACAAACACAGAAAGAGCCCTGCTTTGCTCTCGACTAAACTGAAACAACCTTGAGCTCTGGATTCGGAATGGCAGCAGCTGCACATGAGGACTCTCACACTTGCTTTTGCCCGTACACACACACACACACACACACACACACACACACACACACAGACAGACAGACATGCACACGCACGCACACACACACAAAACCCATACGTTTATGAGCAAGCAACAGAAGCCACAACATAAAGGCTAGGATAACCTCAGGCTATTTCTTGCTTTCCTGTGTTCCAGTTGGAATAGCTAAGTGATCATTTGAGGAGTTGATTGGGAGGCTTTTTTTAGGGGGTGGGAGATTGGGGACAGTACTGCCAGTGTGTTTTTCACAGTCTGGTATATCCTGTCCTACTTTCTCTCTTTCTCTCCCACACACATACATAGTCACATACAAAATCCCTCCTTACATAACTGCAGTAATCAGCTGAGTAAGGGGGAGGTGGGGGAGGGGGGGACTCAGCTCCTGCACAGTTACAGGAGAGAGAGGAGAGGAGAGGAGAGGAGAGGAGGCGAGGCGGGGAGGAGCAGAGGGGGGAAAACTGGAGGGAAAAGGAGGAGGAAAATCCCGCCCTACTTTTGCGAGCCAAGCAGACACGAACTGAGTATGAGGTGTGAGGGAGAGGGGGAAGTGGGAGCGGAGGGGAGGGGGGAGTTATCGCCCGGATTCTAGGGCAGTTTTGAAAGCTTGTTACATAACTAGCCTTCTTTCCAGGTTGAGGCTGCACTCACTGTAACCTATGGCAAGTCGTTTCAACATTGGATCAAACCACACTTCTATCTGTAATTACATTGTAGACATCCATAATAGCATTTCTTCTGGTCAAAATGATATTCTCACTTCTAAGAATGGTAATTGAAGATATCCACAATAACATTCTTACTGGCAGAAATGTACAACTTTGATTGTACTAGTCAAAATTAAGTTTAAGATATAAAAAAAATCCTTAAACAAATATAAGTGAAAACATTGTTCCTCATCCCCATATCCATTAAGTACCTACGGTATACACATTAGACAGCCGAGGTCTGCCCACTCACTTTCTGCCCATGCTAGTCTAGACTCCGCTGTGGGATGCTGCTGTAGTCTCTCCACCTGATCTACTTGCAGAAACCCTTGGCCTATACCAACTCACCCCCACCACACTGTTTATGCACTTATTCTACCCCATACTCTGTGCTAGCCTTTACCTGCAAAGTAAATAATTGCCACTATCGACATAGTTTTCTGTTTCATTGCTCTACTTACCCTTGTAATAGTAACCTTACGAGCACACTGTATACCCACTAAGCTGTAATAGTAACCTTACGAGCACACTGTACACCCACTAAGCTGTAATAGTAACCTTACGAGCACACTGTATACCCACTAAGCTGTAATAGTAACCTTACGAGCACACTGTATACCCACTAAACTGTAATAGTAACCTTACGAGCACACTGTATACCCACTAAACTGTTCTACAATACTTGAATGCTCTCTCCCCACCTTATCCACAGTCAATTTTGTATGCTTCATGCATATACCATGTTATGTTTGTATGTATTGTGTACATTTACCACATGTATACTAGCATGCTTATCCTGATACGTGTACAAATTCATCTGCCATGTCTCCCCCCCTTCTTGTTCTATCGCTACCTCAGAAGCCCCCCCCCCCCCCCCCCCATTACAAGCCGAGATTCTGCTCAAGGTTTCATCCTGTTAACAGTCGCCATTGTGCTTTCTCCAGGGGGGTTCAGGGCCTGGGCTCTGTAAAGCGCCTTGAGACTACCTTGAGACTACCTTGAGAAACCAAGTATTGGCTGTAATATAGCTTAGTGGGTCTACAGTCTGCTCATTAGGTTACTATTATAAGGATAGGCAGAGCAATGAATCAGAAAACGATGTGAATGATGGTATTTGTTTATATTATGGGTAAACAGGCTGGCATACAATACGTATATGAGATGTATCTTAAGCAGAGGAGACATTGGGCATAAGAGTTTGGTGGGAATGGGTGGCTAAAAGCAGAGGGGTTTCTGCAAGTGGATCAGGTGAAAAGACTACAGCAGCATCCCACAGTGGACATTCAAAATGGACTGCCTAATTATCTGAATTAAATATCAATTACATGATACTAAGGCCTGCCACAGGCTATCCAGGGTAAGAGGTGGAGGGGTGACCCCCCCCCCCCCCCCCCCCCCCTCTGGAGTACAAACCTGGGTTAGGGTAAGGGAGGAAACTGGGATACGAACCCGGGGCAATTTAGGCACCCAAAGAGAACAACAAGTAATATGGCCACAACAGACCAACAACAAAGCACAATATGATATATTTAAAGGTAGAAGGAAAGCTTGCCTGGCATGATGTCTGGAAGGGGATCATTCTAGGTATCAAAAATGCAATTGTGGATATCTGAAATTGAAAGCCCAATACACATGAATGCCAAAAGTGAAGTAATTTGACCCAGGAGGAATGGCGTTGTGGATATCTAAAATGACAATTGTGGATAGGGAAAATGTCATTGTGGATATCTCGAATGTTCTTTTTGACTAGGAAGAATTGAATTACAGTTATCTGCAATATATACTCAGTCTAGCTATTAAATGTTAAAATGGCTTGCCATAGTAGCCTCTGCTCACATTCATGATAGCAGAAAACACACACACACAAAATAAAAGACAAAATGGCTTAATAAAATATAAAAGTTTTGTGTGTGTGTATTATAACTGATCAGCTCTCAGTAAATACAATTCCACATTTTTACCTTCCTTCCACAAGAAAATGGCTAAGACCTCATAGAAGAAAAAAAAAACAACAACTTTACAATCGAGTTAAATGAGCATGGCTCCCAGAGCAGGATCATTCGATGAGATTATGTTCTGGAGGGGCGAACAGCAGTTACATAAGCAAGCCAAACAAGGAGCAAAGAGGTTCTACTTGGGGAAAAACAACAACACTGCTCTAACCATGTTATTGAGGCCCAAACTGTGCAGCCCTTGTGACTGTGACTATAAATGGGTGATCTCATCAGTCACCGGGTGAGATTGAGCCACCCAGCACCATCACACACACCTGACTGCCATATGATAGCCAGTAGGCTGCTGTGTGTGTGTGTGTGTGTGTGTGTGTATCTACGTCCAATACAAGATTGGGCTGAAGGTCCAAGAGTTAGCCTCACACCAGTTTGCCTTCACTAGTTCTACTACTGCTCACAGTGATTCTGCACCCAATGCTGACATTGGCACGTTCAGACCCGTGAGGACTCTGTGCCACCCATCTGTCTGACGGTACAATGTCCACAGTGAGCTGGTGAGTGCGTGAGAAATGAGAGGCAAGCACTGCTGGAGTAAGTAGGTAAGGGCTGCTGCCCTTGAGTCTGTCTGGCTTGGCACACGTCTCAAAGGGCACCTGGGACACGCAGATAGTGTTGATGTTTATGGGAACACGTCTCTCCCTATACACACACACACACACACACACACACACACATGCAGACATAATATAATCCAGAGCTGCTGACTGGGGAAACTGGACCTCACCTCCAGTGCCCTGTCACGCCCACTGCTGGCCGTGTGTGTGTGTGTGTGAGTGTATAACACACACAGAATGAGAGAGTGCTTTGCCTAAATGCCTAGCACTTAAAAAATGCCTGAAGGGCCGGTCACAGAAAGGGACCTCCAAGTAAGCACAATCACATAATGCAGACGCGACTGCACCTAAGCACCTCTTGATCTGCTGTGTCAATGTCAGCTCAGTCAGGTACAGCACGAGAGCTTCCTTGTTCCTGGTGCCTGTCAATGCGCCTGTGAGAGTCCATGTTAGATAACCAGGGGCGGGGGTTGCTTGTGTGTGTATATACGCCACTGGCAGTGCCACTCCTTTCAGGAAATAAACACCGTGCCGTGCCTTTTTGCGGAGGGGACGGGCGATCGTCGTGCCAGAGCCGTGACACTACCGCGCCAGCCCGACACCTGCCAGCCTCTTTCCACAGGAAGTTCGGCAGGGTGGACGCCGCACAGACAAGTTGGGCGGGAGAATGCTCTTTCACTCTAGAAAGGTCAATCTGTACCCCCCCCCCTCTCTCTCTCTCCCTCTCTCTCTCCCTCCCTCTCTCCCTCCCTCTCTCCGTCTCTCCCTCGTTTCTGTCCCAGCTCTTGGCATCAACAGGAGGATGTTATATAAGCTCTATTTATAACGAAGGGCAGGCAGGCGGGCAGGCAGGCAGGCAGGCCGTGTGCAGTCGGCTGGCTGAGCAGAGAAGCTGGTGCTGTAATCAGCAAGGGGGCTGCAGCGCCATGCCGAGCTATGCCTGGCCCCGTCGCCACGGGAACCTTTTCACTTCTGGGGAGTGGGGGTGAGGTGGGGGGTGAGGCGTGTGTAGCGCTGCTGTGTGCCCTTCAAATTTCATGTCTTGCTTTCATTTTGGGGAAAAAAAACTAAAAAAAGGAGCATGACACACACACACACACACACACACACACACACACACACACACACACACACACACACACACACACACACACACACACACACACACACACACACACACACACACACACACACACACACACACACACACACACACACACACACCTACCTTCATGTACATGTGTACTCATATGACTGAATCATTTAATGCTTGCCGGCTGCTGGAATCATCTTTTTGTGGTGGTGATGTAACAGCACTCGCTGTTTACGGTTCAGTTTGTACTTAGGTCTTTGGGCCAACTCTGTCTTTCAACTTTCTATTTCATTTAAACAGACAAGTTCAGCAGTTATTGCTTATAGTACATCTGCAAAATATTGCTTTTGTCTATATTTTGACTTCCTGCATTGATTACCTCGATAATATTTTCCATACTTTGAAAGGCATATCATGTTCATTTGTGTGGGGGGTGTGTGGGTGGGCTGCTGTGCAGGCAGAAAACCACTGTACCCAACAACAGGGAGAAGTGGGACACAAACTGCAGGGAAAAGCCTCATGGAAGAAGCTGGAAATATTTTGGAAAGGGTTGAAACTATTTCCTCGGCCGAACTACTGTACGCGTGAAAAAAACAGAGGCATGTTTGGGTAGGTTATCAGCACAGAGGTGTGTGAGCAAACTGTAAAATGCGTTCTGTGCCAGATCTGAGTCCAGAGCTGGCTTGTACATTCCAGTTAAGTCACATGGACACTTGTTTTCATACATGTTGTGTGAGTGTCTCTGTGTGTGAGTGTGTGTGTGTACTGGTGTGTGTGTGTGTACTGGTGTGTGTGTGTGTACTGGTGTGTGTGTGTGTGTACTGGTGTGTGTGTGTACTGGTGTGTGTGTGTACTGGTGTGTGTGTGCGTGTGTGTTGAACGGTGACTGAAAGGGAGGGTGGGAGTGCGGTATCCAGGGGGCCTAGTCAGGGTATCCATGCACCCGTCCCTTATGTAACACAGTAATGTATACATGTGTGCACACAAGCACGCACACCACACATCAAAACACTAACATCAATGTATGGGGAATCAACAATATAAGGGTTTATAAAGGTTCCCTACAGAGGGATGTGGGTATGTTTTGTGCACTGTTCTGTTATCTGTAGAATGATCTGTTTTGTGTGCGGTCTCATTGCTGTGGTGTTTCCTGTGAAGCGGCTATGTAGGTCATAAGCTAATAGTTAACTGTGCTGCTGTGGATGGCGACAGGTGTGCAGAGTGACTTGAAACCTCTGTGAAATCAGATACCTGAAAGGGGGGGGGTTACACTTTCACACTGTTTGAGTGTGTGTGTGTGTGTGTCTATGTATGTACGTGTGTTTGAGAGTGTGAGTGCATAGAGTTCTCCGTGACTTTTATTGGGAAGTACAAAGGTCCTTCGCCGACTCCAACACACGTCCAGTGTGTACACTTTAAGACACAGGAGACAAGGGAGTGTCACCTCAGTTCACGCCACCTCCTCTGATACCCCGTAAAGCTCCCACCCACCTCATTCCACTCGGGTCTGCTTGTGGGAAAGATTATCTCAGCTGCCATGTCAGACACTTCTATTTATACTTTTCTTAGGATCCTCCAAGGCTGCATGTGTGTTGCAAGCCAAACAGGGGGCGTGTGCGGGAGGCGGGGGGGGCTGGTTGGATGGATGGATGGATGCATGGATGGACTCCTACGTGTCTGCTTCAGGTGGCTGGACACTTGGTTCATTGCTGGATTTTCCATTCAACAAGCGCCACAAAGCCGCCCCAGATATGCAGCACATAAACAAAGTGTCTTCAGTGCCATCTGGGCTTAGGTCGTGACACGAGCATGATGATGATGACTAGGTGGGTGGGGGGGGGGGGGGGGGGGGGGGTGATGGGGGTTAAAAATGAGTTGGGATCAAACTTTTGCGCCAGTTAAACCACGTTTCAGTTCTCTGTGCTCTGCGACAAACACTATCATCGCTACATCTGATGCATGACAACTGACCTTTGGGGTGGCAACAAAGCAATGTACAGTATGCCAGTCATGCCAATATCTACCCCGTGGCTAAGAATAACCCAACCGAAAATGAATGGCACAGCAACATTTGTGCCAGTTTTGGTTTGTCCTCTCATCTTACACTATAAAAACAGATTGTAGAAATAGATAATTTAAAGGTGTGTGTTTATGTGTGTATATACTACCCTATGCAGAGGGAGAGAACAGACACGCTAACTGGCTGGGTGTCTTAGTGTCACCGAGGCCCTGCTACAGTCTGTGCACACGTAAGGCTCTGTGTGCACATACACACACACACACACACACACACACACACACACACACACACACACACACAGCCTTGCCAGGAGAGTGGGTGTCCATTTCAGTCAAGGGTCAGCCAGTCTTCCACAACACATGCACGCTCGCTTGCTTGCTTGCTCTCACACACACACACACACACACACACACACACACACACACACACACACACACACACACCCCTTACAGGCTGCAGAATGGAGGAGTGTAGTCACATTCACACGCCCGTGCACACACCACAACAGTTTCACCACAGATGGAGAACTGAAGCCTGTGCTGACGGTCTCCAGAAGACAGAAGGCTCTTCCACCATGTCAAGAACTCTTGGTCTTCTGGCCAGACATGAGAATGACGCAGAAATGCTAGCACAAGATATCGATCACCAAAAAAAAAAGAAAAAAAAAGCCTGCCACCATTCACTTATTCCATATCCGTGTTAGTTACCCAATCAGGGAAACTTTGATTTCTCGTATAGATGTGTAATGGTGTCTTTTTTTTCCTACACCTAACTACCCCCTCTGTCATTCTCAAACTGAGTGCGTGGGTTTGCATGAAGTGAAACTGGCCAAAGACGCAAACCCCCGTGAAGTGGAACCACCTCGGCCATGGAGCGTGTCTGCAGTGTGGGAACCGGGCAAGTGTTTTTCCGATTTTTCCGAAACCTGCTCCACGGTGGAAGGCGGCGGTGAGGGTGAAGGCGGTGAAGGCTGCTGTTCGCATTTATCCGGGCCGAGATCTGTCGAGAAGAACTTTCCACATTGGTGAACATTATTGCTCGTTCTTTCACTCTCCACTTAAAAGACTGCCGCAGCAGTAGTAGAAGTCGACCAGATAGAGGAAAAGAAACCAAAAGGATCACATCACTGGCAGCATTTAGAAAAGAGAAGCCAGGGGCAAAGAAGGGACACTGTGCACTAACTGGCGAGAGAGAAACTTTCCACACAGGCCTTGCCATGAGAAAGCACCTAATTAGAATGGTTGGCAGACCTGCGTCCAGAGGAGGGGAGGGGGGAGTGCTTGCATGTTGTGGGGAGGTGGGGAGTGTTAATCTCTGAGAGTGTGGGGAGTGGAGAAGGCGGGCGGGCAGGCGGGCGGGAGGATCAAGCGGCCAGCACCAACGTTTTGACCTGGCCCACTTCTCTCTGTGCTCAGTAACACATTTCCCCCCTTTTTTCCCAACCTCCCCCTCTCAAGGCTGGCACGCACTGTGTGGCATTATGCTACTCCTTTGTCTCTCCTACTACCCCCTCCCCCCCACCCCTCCCAAATTACCCACCCCTAACTCCCTCTCTCTCCCTCCCTGCCTACAATCACTCAATCCCTTCACTCCTTCAGGGTTGTTGGCTCTGGCGCGATTACAAGACCAGATTAAAAACAAACAAACAAGCAACCTGGTTGGAGAAATCGGCTCACGTTTTCTTTTTTTTTGTCCTACTTTTTCCTCTGCCAGGAACAGAACACAAGAGTGCCTGTGTCCCTGGCAGAGGGGCAGTGGTCCTAAGGCATTATGCAACACGGAGAAATGTGATGCGTCCGCTGATATGTTTTAGACTCACTCAGCGCCATACATGACCCGGCAACAAAGATCGCTTGTCCTCCGGAGAGGGGGGGGGGGACAGAAAAGAGAGTGAAGAAGAGGGAGAGCGAGAGCGAGAAAGGAAAAAACATCAGGCTGAGATTATGTAACCAGTGCGCGTTCGCAGGGGTCTAAGAGGTCACGGAGGCCCACTTAGCTTGCAATGAGGGAGGGGCTATCAGCACGAACAGCTAGCCAGAAATAATCCCCCCCCCCCCCCCGGTAACCAATGCGCTAATGTGTTCCACTACGCCAGTAGCGCCCGGTAACGGTGACTCACCATCACCATGGAAACCATTAAGCTCTGCGGAGAGGAGAGGAGAGGAGAGGAGAGGAGAAGACGAGACATGTCCAAGGCCAGCTGTGAAGGGGGCCAAGGCACAGAGAGAGAGCTTTGGCTCTGAGGAGCCCCAGCAGAGGAAAGGAGAGGAGGAAGGGAGAGGAGGGGGTTTGCTAGATAGATTGCATGGAAAGCTGAGCAACGGGTGCAAGAGCCGTTCTCAAAAAAATAGAAAAAAAAAGAAGAAGAAGAAAAAACGAAACAAAAAAAAGGTGCTTTACCATGAAAAGGGAAGCAAGACGGTGGGGAACCGCAACAGTGCTCTTAGAAAGTACAAATCAAAAACGGGTGCCGTAATTCCCCTGTGAAGTGTGGCTGTTTTCACGAGTGGGGCACCTCTCATCACTTTCCCCGCCCTCCCTCTCTCTTTCTCTCTCTCTCTCTCTGTCTCTCTCTGTCTCTCTCTCTCTCTCTGCAGACTGAAACTCCACAGACCGGCCCGCTTTCATGTGGCTTCTCTCTCTGGCACTCACTCGAAATGCACAGATGACGCTGCAAACACCAGCTCATGCATCTGATCTCTGCAACACCCGCAGGACTGGATGGGAATACTCAGTCTAAACCTGATCCCACGCGAGCTCTCATCTCAAACAAACTAAAGGCGCAGACCTCAGTCGCCCTCCATATTCTCAGAAAACACTGCTTTGCATAACGCCTCGAGGTTGTTTACCCTTTCTTGAATGTCGCCATTATTTATCCAAAATTAAGCATCTAATGGAGCTTGTTTTGAGAAACTCATTAGAAAGCATGTGATTCTTTGGGAGCACAGAGTGCAGGGGAGACTCGGGGGTCAGAGAGGGGAGAGGAAGGGTAGAGGCAAGGAGGAGGAGGAGGAGGAGGAGAGGAGAGGGAGGGAGGGGGGCAGGGTGACCAGGGCTGCTCCAGGCTTTGCCCTCCTTTTAGGGAGCACAGGGCGACCTAGATAGCGCTGGGCCGGAGTGTTTTTCCTGCGTTCTGTGTGGAGCCGGAGGAGCTTATGTAACCTGGTCATGTGAGTGTCTTTGTGCGAGTGGCTGTGGGAAGCCAAGCTATCATCAGGTAGAATGGCTATGCAAATACAAGCCGATTATGCAACCGGCCTGTTTGTGCAAGCATCCAGCCACCCACACACACACGCGCACACACACACACACACACACACACACACGCGCACACACACACACACACAGATCCTGCCAAGCTGGGAAATGTAATTGCCCTACAATCAGTTCTGCAGTCAACCAACCAAACCAACCCCCCCCCCCCCCCCACCCCATACCCGTTCAAATTGCCTCCCCCGTTCTCTCAACCTTGCTGTGAGGTTAGCAGAGTGTGTGCCGTTGTCACGGCAACCCCCTGGCTGGCTGGGGGCAGACAGCGTCGAGCCAACCTGCTCTGCGCCTGGGTCCCTCCCAGTGGATATCTGTGCTTTCCTCTCTGCTGCTCCCTCTATCATATCCTCTCCTCTCCTCTCCTCTCCTCTCCTCTCTTCCATGGGCTCTGCTCCTCACTCCTCTCCTCCTTGCGCTCCGCCGCTCCTCTGAAGCTCCCTTTTTCTCCTCAATCTCATTCTCGTATGCATGTACCTCCTAGGACATCTCCTCCTGTTTCTACTTAGGGGCAACCTCACACACTTATACACCAAGCCAAAACTAAGGCTAAGATAAAAAAAATAATTACTAGAAAAAAGAAAAAGAAAAAGAAATGTCCAAATATATGCATATTCTTTCAAATCTGCAAATTGATTTGGCTCTGGGTTAGAAAGCAGAATAGCCTGATGCCAATGTCGGGTTCTGTACCATCTACCGCACGTACTACATATGGCTGTAGAAGCATCACTACCTACATGGGTGTAGCGTGCAGTAAATTGGATATGCACATCTTCCTTGGCTGTAAATGCAGGAGGTCCCACTACCTGCACTAGAAGTAAGGCCTCCACACCGCTGCATTCATGGGGCCCTTCTTTATTTCATCCTCTCTCTGTTTCTTACATGTCACCTCCTCGAGGCCCCCCATTACCCTACAACCATCCTGTATGTGTGTGTGTGTGAGTGTGTGTGTGTGTGAGTGTGTGTGTGTGTGTGTGTGTGTGTGTGTGACTGACAGACATGCACCTGTGCAAATGCATGCTTTTGAACACAACCCGAGGCAGCATGTGTGCACTCCTGCAGAAATGGCTCCTGCACTGGGCCTTTACCTGGATGACGGTGTTGCCTCCCTCCAGCAGGGCGATGGCCAGCAGGATGCTCTCCTGGAAGATGCGGTCGCTGGTGGCGTTCATGATGAGGTCGATGACCAGGTCCGACGCGCCCTCCTTGTCCAAGTGGCACTGCACCTCGGCCAGGCTCATCTCCCCGCGGCTCACGCACAAGACCCCTCCAACAACACCTCCACACAAGGACCATCCCATAACAGACACGGAGAGAGAGATGGGGGGAAAGAGATAGAGAGGGGGGTGGGGGAGAGATAGGGGGATCATTATATTATGCAGGGCAAATGTGAGACTTTGTGCAGCATCCTCTGCATGGCAACAGAAGATGGAAGGTTGATCTAATGCTGATCATCATACACTAATCTGATTAATCGCAATCAACTCATATAACTCTTAGCCATCTTAAGTTTCCATTTTTAATTTCTCTTTCTTCCTTCCTTATTCTCTTTTCTTGAGCAGCTGCAGCTGGGTCCATCGCCAACTCTCCCAGAAAGTGGGCTTCCTGTCTCCTGGCAACAGCGCCGTCCAGCACAAGCAGCCGGAACTGGCTCTTATTACGTGGGAAACGGTGCACTTAATGACTGGTGACACGGGGGGGGTAAGGAGGAGGCGGTGGGATGGACCTTTATGTGCTGCACTCAACAATCTGCTTCCAGCTGCACATAGGACCTGAGCTACGTCGCTAAGAGCAGGAGCTGATGGCTCAAAGAAAAAAAAATGCATTCAAACTCTGATGCATAACTGTACCCACCAGACACATAGACCGACATACAAGCACTCACAAGTATGCACGCACACACACACACACACACACACACACACACACACACACACACACACACACACACACACACACACACACACACACACACACACACACACACACACACACACACACACACACACACACACACACACACACACACACACACACACCTGTTGGAGCCTTGCCTTGTCCTCCGGGGCTGAGTGGGCCATTACTGAAGCTCGTCAGGCTGTCTCGGCGGCCCCCTGGCTTGACGTTGCCATAGTAACGATTCACCAGAATCTGCCTCAGTGCTTCACCCTTTGGCATGGAGGAGAAAAGGAGCTTTCAGGGCGAGTGTGTGTGTGTTTGCACCAAGTGGGGAAAAAAACAGACATACATATGCGCGCACACACACACACACACACACACGCGTGCACACATACAAGAGTTCTTCTTCCTTGGATTCCGTGTCACGCCAGCGCTCCTGAGACAAAGTGTACTGATTGAGAAAACAACTCGAAAAGAAGAGACCCGTAGCCTGCATGACTGCTACAGAAACCACCCAACAGGGAGCACACTGACATAATGTGAAACTGCAATAAGCGTCAAAGTGGCGGGCTGAAATAAAAAAGGTAGGTAGGTGTTATGGTAGGTTTCCCTCATCCACTCCAAAGGAAACAAAACTGTGATTCTAGGACACCCCTACATTTTATTACATTCCCTAGGTATATATGGCACCACTAACCACTAAATGGCAGTCTGTTAAGATTTACGAGTCATTTCAATGCTGTAATAAAAGGATAATGGATTTAGCCCCCTACCCTCCCCACAGCTACAAAAATGGCTTGACTCTTGGTCTGTTTACTGTTGGGTGGCTTATCTGTTCTGAACTTTCACCTCTGTTGGGAGAGGGGGATGGAGTCCTTGACAAACCCCAGGCCAGCCATCCCTCCCCTTCCCATTCCCTCCACCTTGTCTGAGACCTTACCTCTTCTCCACCTCAGCGTGATCACATGATTTACTCTTTTCTCTCTCTCATCTTTCTATCTTCCCGCTCTTTCACACCATTTCCCTCCATTCATTCCTCCTCTTCCTCCCCCTTACTTCTCCCCATCTCTCTCCTGTAATCAAATGGCCACCTTTGGACATGCCATGTCCATGCCAAACCCATTGCAATGTCTATACGTAGCATTTGCCAGCGGACCCCGTCACTCAGGCTGGGTACAGTATTTGTCAGATGTGTGCAGGGTAGTTAGTAGGCACTGGTGCCTGCAGAGCTGGCTTCATGCTGTTGCAGCTGCTGGGATTGCCGTGAGAGAGCGTGAGGGGGGGGGGGTCTCGGCAAGTGCCCGCACGCCCAGGGTTTACCTACCCTCTTCTGATCTTCCAGTTGCTTCTGAGGCTGGTTTGGGTCAAGCTCCTGCGAGTGAGGTGAGTAAGCAGAAAGCGGAAATAAATAAATGAATAAATTAAATAAAAAAATAAATAAAAAAAGAATACAACAAAAAGAAAACAATAAACAAATGAAAGAAAAATAAATGTTGGAAAACAATAAGAAAAGAAGGGTTAATACTGTGCAGATTAGTCACTTTTCTGACATGCACGGACGGAACTAGGGCAGATTACATCATGCAGTTTAGTGAGGAGTGAGGGACATGCTTTGTGAGGGTGGAGGGAGACTCAGGACATAATCGTGCAGGGCTAGGTAACAGGCACCACTTTTCAGAACTGTCCACACTGTACACAGCAACAACACTAAGGATGACATAACACAAGAGCAAATCTAATCTGAGGCCTCTTAAACGTGTGTTGACTTTCGTGAGAATTCACAAGAACTTGAATTTAGAGAGAGAGAGAGAAAGGGAGAGAGGGAGAGAGAGAGAGATAGAGAGAGAGAGAGAGGGGAGAGAGAGAGAGAGAGAGAGAGGAGAGAGAGAGGGAGGGAGAGAGAGAATTTTTGTCTAACACAGTTTCTTTTCAGCTGTACAGCTCAAATGGAACCATGTTAATTACATAAGCACACAACAGGACCTGGCATTTGGGGAAACTCAGGTCAGAAAAAAAGGAAAAGCAAGAAGGTAAAAAAAAAAAAAGAAAAGGAGAACGGCTTCATCTCCATTACATAATAGAGGCGCTGTACTACTGACACAGTGTAAGCCCATGCTCCCATCTGTCATGGAAAAACACCCAGCCTGCTTTCCAATGCACCCACTCACTCCCCCCTCCCCGTTCCCACCCCTCACAACTCCAAACATGCCAAGTACAAACCACACACACACACACACACACACACACACACACACACACACACACACACACACACACACACACACACACGCAGATATGAATGTGGGCATGGGCAAGTGAAGGAATGAAGACGGGCCAAAGGAAGGAGGTCAGCTGACACTTTAATTACTGAGCCACAGAGGGAGGGCAAGGATGAGGGAGTGTTTGTGTGAGTACACTGCAGAAGACACAGATAATAGACAGAGAGAGGAAAAAGACAGACAGAGAGAGAGAGAGAGAGAGAGAGAGGGGGGAAAAAGAAAGACAGAGAGAGAGAGAAAGAGAGAGAGAGAGAAAATGAGGGTTGGACAAGGTTTCCCCTCAGACTGAACAAGGTATAGTGGCATGTCTGCAATGGCCTACAACCATAGAACATCTACTATGGACATGGAGGGGGATATGAATGACTTCTAATGTCTGCAACCACCCATATTTGTCAGGCAGGTAGGTGTGTGGGGGGGGGGGGGGGGGCACCCACCCACAAATATGGGTGTTGAACACACCTCTGCAGGGACGTCGGGCTCGGGTGGAGGGACCAGCTGATTGGAGATAAAAGGATTGGGTTAGTGTCGGAGAAGCGGCACCACTCGCACAAGTGTGCACAAGTGTGCAGCTCCCCCACACCCCGAAACAAAATCACCACAGAATCACCAGGTGCCTAACCTGCTCAGGGCGGAGCCCGGGCACTTTTCCCACGAACTTGCCTAGTGACGGCTGATTGAGAAACCTGTCATGTGCCTGAACACAAATACAAACGTGTTGACTCCACAAGCTATATATCACGCGGAGAGAGAGTGAGATAGAGATAGAGAGAGAGAGACAGACAGACAGACAGAGAGAGACAGAGAGCGAGCGAGCGAGCGAGCGAGCGAGCGAGCATAACAAACATTGCCTTATTTGCCATCAGGGAGTGCGAGGCCCGAGCACTACTTCCAGCATAATTCACAAACAATAGCATTGCTTCCTTATTAGCACTGACAGATAGCACTGATAAACAATCGACAAGACCACGTACACAGCTGCAAACAACATGCTTTTATGCAGCCTATACAGGATGACTACTGACAACACACAAGGACGGGAGGACAGGAGGGGGCCGACTTCCTAGAAGTTGCACAAATGCCAGCGGCGGTCATGATCTACATTCTTGCAGTGAGGTGGGTGCTGTATTGCAACAGAAACTGTACACACACACTCTACACCACAGAGGAGGGGAAGTGGCTGTGCGCTGAGGTGAAGATGAAAATCGAGCGAGATCTACAGGACATCAGATAATGGCCAGGGATCAGGCCTAATGTGGAGGTGGACGTGGAGGTGTGTTCAACCTCTCCAGTGGTCACCACACAGTCCAGTCCTGAGCCTAGTTAGTAGAAACTTCATCAGCACATTCAAATCCATGCAGGTGTAAACACTGGCCAAAGGACCCAAAGCAAGCACAGAAGAAGTGCTGGGGCTTTTTTTTTTTTTTTAATAAATGTCATTTTCATTTCGAGTGTGCTGTGGAGTGGTGAATAATTACTGTAAAACAGTTTGAAACTCATCTGATCAGTCATGTAAGCATCATATGGACCAGTGGCAGCAGCTCACAGTCAGAGGCACGCTTTCATTTGCAGAAGCAGCGGTAACGCGCTAAAGCGTTGCTTGGTGGAGAAGTACACCGAGGTTTAAAATTAACTCAATTACTCTGACGCACAACATGTTGTGTCTGAGTAATTGTGATACCAGGCAGGAATCTCCCCTTTTTAGATGTAACAAAAAAAAAAGAAAAGAAAAAAAGAACCATCTTCCTAATAAAGTGCTCTCTGAACACCTTCCACTACACAAAAAAAACACACTCACATCCTGCATTTAAAATTAGCAACAGAGCAAATCGATCAAAATTAGACACTTTCGTGTTCACTTCCTCACACGCGCTTCATTGGAACTGCGTGCACTGATGCCAGTTTTCCGAGTCACAGTCATTTTAAAGGTGCTTTGAGAGGCCAGCGTAATTGGTGAGAATTCTCTGTGTTTGTCAAGGGGAGAATTTGTGTTCGATAAAGACCTCTTCGCAAACGTCTCACTTTGAAAAAGGGGTCTTTGAGAAAGCAGACCGCTGTTCTTGGCTAATGCTGATTCCATGTGTCCCTTGAAGCGACAGGTATGATAGTACTTTAGGTGTTGTTGAAGCCTAGATACTCTAGCTAGTTCACTGTTAATGCGCTTGTGTATCAACACGTGTGTCTCAGTTGCAGATAAATAAAAACCCACATGTGAGTGCATGAACACTCAAACGGATTTGAAGATCTTTTACACCAAGGCTAAGGTAAATGCACAGGCATTTTCTGTAAAACAGAAAGGCTAATAGTAATTTGGACTAGACAGTGCAGTTTAATATGAATTTGCCTCAAAATGTATTTTCCCTAGTAGAGAGAGGATATTGGGAGGATCACTGAATGCTGTTTTCCTTTCTCATGCTGACACCCCACACTAAAAGCCCCTCGGGGGGAAAGCAGAGCAACAGAAGAACGATAGACAGATTGAGGCAGAGCAACAGAGACAGAGACAGAAAGAGAGAGAGAGAGAGAGAGAGAGAGAGAGAGAGAGAGAGAGAGAGAGAGAGAGAGATCATGTGGGAAGCTTCATGGCCTGTTTTCCTTGAGTCTGGCAGCATTACATCAGAGTCAAGCCCAAGAAGGGTGGATGCTGGCAGAGCTGAAACGGTTAACAGGTGCCGCTCAGTCGAGCTGCAAGCCAGATGAACGGTGGGCAATACCACCACCTCCCCTTCCCACCATCACCATCACCACCACCCTGACACCCCAATCTCCCACTCCTGCATTACCCCCCCCCCGCACCCGACCCACTCCCACGCCCGCACCCGAAGACCCTGCTCCTTCCAGCACGAGGTGCTGCCAGTATCTCTCTGTAAACAGCTCTGCCACACTTTTATTGGCAATTACTGCTGAAGGTCACACATCAGTGGAGAGTCTGAATTCCAGGG